>NC_092045.1:81561319-81693906 GCF_003086295.3 Arachis hypogaea | reverse complement strand
ATATCACCTCTTCCATTGAAGGTTCTCAGGATCATAAGCTTCCCTCAGATAAGCTTCCTTAGTACTGTGGTGCACGAAATTGCATCACACTTTGCAATCCGCCAACAACCAGCAAGTGTACTGGGTCGTCCAAGTATACTTGCGTGAGCAAGGGTCGATCCCACAGAGATTGTCGGCTTAAAGCAAGCTATGGTTCTCTTGTAAATTAGTCAGGATATCAAAATTATCAGGATTGATTGTGAAAAGCAAAAGAACATGAAATGATACTTGTTTTGCCAGTAATGGAAATAGGTTGAGTTTGGAGATGCTCCATCTTCTGAATCTCTGCTTTCCTACTGTCTCTTCTTCAAACACGCAAGTCTCTTCCATGGCAAGCTGTATGTAGGGTTTCACCGTTGTCAATGGCTACCTCCCATCCTCTCAGTGAAGCGATTGCATATGCTCTGTCACAGCATAGCGGAATTCATCTGTCGATTCTCAATCAGGCCGGAATAGAATCAATGATCCTTTGCGTCTGTCACTAACGCCCCGCCTTCAGGAGTTGAAGCACGTCACAGTCATTCAATCATTGAATCCTACTCAGAATACCACAGACAAGGTTTAGACCTCCGGATTCTCTGAATGCCGCATCAATTCTAGCTTATACCACGAAGAGTCCGGTTAAAGAATCCAAGAGATAACTACTTAATCTAAGGTAAACGGAGGTGGTTGTCAGGCACGCGTTCATAGTTGAGAATGATGATGATTGTCACGGATCATCACATTCATTCCGGATTAATAACAAGTATTATCTAGAATGGAAGCAAGCATGATGAATAAGAAACAATAGTAATTGCATTAATCCATCAAGACACAGCAGAGCTCCTCACCCCCACATGGGGTTTAGAGACTCATGCTGTGGAAAGTACACAAAGAAAACGTGTAAAGTGTCATGAGGTCATAAGGTCTCTAATACATGTAAAAGATCCTATTAATAGTAAATAGTAGCCTAGGGTGTACAGAAATGAGTAGATGACGTAAAAATCCACTTTTGGGTCCACTTGGTGTGTGCTTGGGCTGAGCATGAAGCTTTTTGTGTAGAGACGTTTTCTGGAGTTAACGCCAGTTCTCATGCCAGTTTGGGCGTTTAACTCCAAGTTTTATGCCAGTTCCGGCGTTTAACGCTGGAATTTCTGAGGGAGACTTTGGGCGCCGGTTTGAGCCATCAAATCTTGGCAAAGTATGACTATCATATATTGCTGGAAAGCCCAGGATGTCTACTTTCCAATGCCGTTGAGAGCACGCCAATTGGGCTTCTGTAGCTCCAGAAAATCCACTTCGAGTGCAGGGAGGTCAGAATCCAACAGCATCGCAGTCCTTTTTGGTCTCAGAATCAGATTTTTGCTCAGGACCCTCAATTTCAGCCAGAAAATACCTGAAATCACAGAAAAACACACAAACTCATAGTAAAGTCCAGAAAAGTGAATATTAGCTAAAAACTAATAAAATATACTAAAAACTAACTAGATTATACTAAAAACATACTAAAAACAATGCCAAAAAGCATACAAATTATCGCTCATCACAACACCAAACTTAAATTGTTGCTTGTCCCCAAGCAACTGAAAATAAAATAGGATAAAAAGAGAGAATATACTATAGACTCAAATATCAAGGAAACATAGCTCCAATAGATGAGCGGGACTAGTAGCTTTTTGCCTCCGAACAGTTTTGGCATCTCACTCTATCCCTTGAAGTTCAGAATGATTGGCATCTATAAGAACTCAGAACTCAGATAGTGTTATTGATTCTCTTAGTTGAGCATAATGATTCTTGAACATAGCTAGTGTATGAGTCTTGGCTGTGGCCCAAAGCACTCTGTCTTCCAGTATTACCACCAGATACATTCATGCCACAGACACATAATTGGGTGAACCTTTTCAGATTGTGACTCAGCTTTGCTAAAGTCCCCAATTAGAGGTGTCCAAGGTTATTAAGCACACTCTTGTTGCCTTGAATCTTTATTTCTTTCTTTTTCTTTTTCTTTTCTTCTTCTCTTTTCTGTTTTTTTTCGAATTTTTTTTTTTTGTATCCACTGCTTTTTCTTGCTTCAAGAATTAGTCTAATGATTTTTAGATCCTCAATAACAGTTCTCTTTTCCTCATTCTTTCAAGAGCCAACAATTTTAACATTCTCAAAACAACAAATTCAAGAGACATATGCACTGTTCAAGCATTCATTCAGAAAACAAAAAGTATTGTCACACATCAAACTAATTCAACTAGTTTCAATGATAAATTTCGAAATCCTGTACTTCTTGTTCTTTTGTGATTAAAGCATTTTTCATTTAAGAGAGGTGATGGATTCATAGGACATTCATATCTTTAAGGCATAAAATTTCAATTTTATTAATTATGAATTAAATAAGACTCAAAAATAGATATAGAATGAGACTAGAAAAACGAAAAATAAAAACAAAACTCAAAAAAAAACGAAAAACAGAGGCTCCTAATGATAGAGTTTTCACAGAGTTAGGACTCAACAACCTTGATTTGAGAGTGGATGCTCCTCAGCTTGAGAGGAGAGCTTTTGGCGTTTCAACTCTTGGAGTTCACGCCCTGCTTCTCTTGTTCCTTCAGCATTTACAGAGCATGCAGTTCTGATTCTGCTGTTCTTCCTTCAGTTGCTCCATAGTCTCTTGCAGCTTGTTAATAGATGCTTCTAGGCTGGTCCAGTAGTCAATTCTTGGGAACTCAGGGAGGAATTCCTGCGCCCTCCTTTTGATAGAGTTGTCTTGCACTTGTCCTTCCATTGACTTCTTGGTGATTGGGTGTTCAATGGGTATGAACTCATCTACTCCCATCTTCACCCCAGCCTCTTTACAGAGCAAGGAAATCAAGCTTGGGTAAGCCAGTTTGGCCTCAGTGGAATTCTTATTTGCAATTGTATAGATCTCACAAGCAATCACATGATGGACCTCCACTTCTTTTCCAAGCATAATGCAATGAATCATCACTGCCCTCTTGATGGTGACCTCAGAACGGTTGCTAGTGGGCAATATGGAACGCCCAATAAAGTCTAGCCACCCTCTTGCAATTGGCTTGAGGTCTCCCCTCTTGAGTTGGTTTGGGACACCCTTTGAATTGGTTATCCACTTAGTCCCAGGGAGGCATATGTCCTCTAGAACTTGATCCAACCCTTTATCTACTCTCACCATCCTCCTATTGAAGGAGTCAGGATCATCTTGCAGTTGAGGTAGTTTGAAGATTTCTCTTATTTTGTCCAGATGGAAGTACATAACTTTCCCTCTGACCATGGTTCTGTAGGTATGGTAAGCAGTTCCAGTCATTCTCTGCTTATCTGTTAGCCACAGATTAGAGTAGAATTCCTGAACCATGTTCCTTCCAACCTTTATTTCAGGATTGGTCAGAACTTCCCATCCTCTGTTTCGAATTTGCTCTTGGATCTCCGGATATTCATCTTCTTTCAGATCAAATTTAACTTCCGGGATCACTGACCTCAGACCCATTATTTTGTGATAATGGTCCTCATGTTCTTTGGTTAAGAACTTCTCTTGATTCCAAAGACTCTTTGGAGTAGTCTCTTTCCTTCCTCTTGAGTTGGTTTGTTTTCCCTTAGGAGCCATGATCTTGATGAATCTTGGCTTAGTGATCACGGAAAAGCACACCAAACTTAGAGGTTTTGCTTGTCCTCAAGCAAAAAGAGAAGAAAGAAGAGAAGAGAGAGAGAAGAGGAAGAGGAAATTCGAATGGTGTGGTGGAAAGAGGAAGCCAAACACGAATTTATAAGGTGAGGGGGAGAGTATTTTCGAAAAAGAGAGATTTGAAAGGAGATTTGAGAAGATATGAAAAAAATTGAGAAAAGGGTGAGTTTTTGAAGAAGATTTGGGATTAATTTGAAATAGATTTGAAGAATGGTTTTGATTTGTGAAGATTTGAAAGTGAATGATGAAAGGTTGAAGTGCATTTATGTAGAAGAGTATGGGTAAAAAGAGGAAAGTTTGAAAAAATTTGAGTTGAAAACAAAAATGTGGTCCCCCCACCTTTCTGGCGTTAAACGCCCAGAATGGCACCCATTCTGGCACCCATTCTGGCGTTTAACGCCCATATGGCACCCCTTTTGGGCGTTTAACGCCCAGCCAGGTGCCCTGGCTGGCGTTAAACGCCAGAAAGCCTTTATCACTGGGCGTTTTTCAAAATGCCCAGGATGCTGCACACCTGGCGTTAAACGCCCAGAATGGTGCCCATTCTGGCGTTTAACGCCCAAAATGGCACCATTCCTGGCGTTAAACGCCCAGAATGGTACCCATTTTGGCGTTTAACGCCCAAAATGCACCTTACTGGCATTTTTTCGCCAGTAAGCTCATTTTCTCTGCTTTTTGAGCTGAATCCTTCTGTAACTCTGTGAATTCCTTCATTTTTGATAATTGCCTCTGTAAGAACAAATTATACAACCTACTAATGACTGGGTTGCCTCCCAGCAAGCGCTTCTTTACTGTCTTTAGCTGGACTTTCACTGAGAATCACTCAAGTCTCAGTTTGAGCATTCCTGCTCAAAATTTCCTTCAAGATAATGCTTGATTCTCTGTCCATTAACAATGAACTTTTTATCAGAATCAATATCCTGAAGCTCAACATATCCATATGGTGACACTCCTGTAATCACATACGGACCCCTCCAACGGGATTTGAGTTTTCCTGGAAACAGTTTGAGCCTAGAGTGAAGAGCAGAACCTTTTGTCCTGGCTCAAAGACTCTGGTTGACAACTTCTTGTCATGCCATTTCTTTGCCTTTTCCTTATAAATTTTTGCATTTTCAAAGGCATTGAGTCTGAACTCCTCTAGCTCATTTAACTGGAGTAATCTTTTTTCACCAGCTAACTGTGCATCCATGTTTAGGAATCTGGTTGCCCAGTAGGCTTTATGTTCCAGTTCCACAGGCAAATGACAGGCCTTCCATACACCAGTTGGTATGGAGAGTTCCTATAGGAGTCTTGAATGCTGTTCTGTATGCCCACAGAGCATCATCCAAGCTCTTTGCCCAATCCTTTCTTCGGGCCATCACAGTCCGTTCCAGGATTCTTTTTAGTTCTCTGTTAGAGACCTCAGCTTGCCCATTTGTCTGTGGATGATACGGAGTTGCCACTTTGTGGCTAATTCCATATCTAACCATAGCAAGGTGTAGCTGTTTATTGCAGAAATGAGTGCCCCCATCACTGATTAGCACTCTGGGAACGCCAAATCTGCTGAAAATGTTTTTCTGGAGGAATTTCAGTACGGTCTTAGTATCATTGGTGGGTGTAGCAATCGCTTCTACCCACTTAGACACATAGTCCACTGCCACCAGAATGTAAGTGTTTGAGTATGATGGTGGGAATGGCCCCATGAAGTCAATTCCCATACATCAAACAGTTCTATCTCTAATATCCCTTGTTGAGGCATGGCATATCCATGAGGCAGGTTACCAGCTCTTTGGCAACTGTCACAGTTACGCACAAACTCTCGGGAATCTTTATAGAGAGTAGGCCAGTAGAAGCCGCATTGGAGGACTTTAGTGGCTGTTCGCTCACTTCCAAAATGTCCTCCATACTGTGATCCATGGCAGTGCCATAGGATCCTTTGTGCTTCTTCTCTGGGTACACACCTGCGGATCACTCCGTCAGCACATCTCTTAAAGAGATATGGTTCATCCCAGAGGTAGTACTTGGCATCTGAAATTAATTTCTTTCTCTGCATGTAACTGTACTCTTTGGGTATGAACCTCACAGCTTTAAAATTTGCAATATCTGCAAACCATGGAGCTTCCTGAATGGCAAATAGTTGCTCATCTGGGAAAGTCTCAGAAATCTCAGTAGAAGGGAGGGACGCCCCAGCTACTGGTTCTATTCGGGACAGATGATCAGCTACTTGGTTCTCTGTCCCTTTTCTGTCTCTTATTTCTATATCAAACTCTTGCAGAAGCAACACCCATCTGATGAGCCTGGGTTTTGAATCCTGCTTTGTGAGTAGATATTTAAGAGCAGCATGGTCAGTGTACACAACCACTTTGGATCCCACTAGATAGGATCTAAACTTGTCAATGGCATAGACCACTGCAAGTAACTCTTTTTCTGTGGTTGTGTAGTTCTTCTGTGCGTCATTTAGAACACGGCTGGCATAGTAAATGACGTGCAGAAGCTTGTTATGCCTCTGTCCCAACACTGCACCAATGGCATGGTCACTGGCATCACACATTAGTTCAAATGGCAATGTCCAATCTGGTGCAGAGATGACTGGTGCTGTGACCAGCTTAGCCTTCAGGGTCTCAAATGCCTGCAGGCACTGTGTGTCAAACACAAATGGTGTGTCAGCAGCTAACAGGTTACTCAAAGGTTTTGCAATTTTCGAAAAATCCTTTATAAACCTTCTGTAAAATCCTGCATGCCCCAGAAAGCTTCTGATTGCCTTAACATTGGCAGGTGGTGGTAATTTTTCAATTACCTCTACCTTTGCCTTATCCACCTCTATTCCCCTGCTTGAAATTTTGTGCCCAAGGACTATTCCTTCAGTCACCATAAAGTGACATTTCTCCCAGTTTAAAACTAGGTTAGTCTCTTGGCACCTTTTCAAGACAAGTGCTAGGTGATTAAGACAGGAGCTAAATGAGTCTCCATATACTGAAAAGTCATCCATGAAGACTTCCAGAAATTTCTCTACCATATCTGAGAAGATAGAGAGCATGCACCTCTGAAAGGTTGCAGGTGCATTGCACAGACCAAAAGGCATCCTTCTATAGGCAAACACGCCAGAAGGGCAAGTGAATGCTGTTTTCTCTTGGTCCTGAGGATCTACTGCAATTTGGTTGTAGCCTGAATAGCCATCCAAAAAGCAGTAATAATCATGGCCAGCTAGTCTTTCTAGCATTTGGTCTATGAATGGTAAAGGAAAATGATCCTTTCTGGTGGCTGTATTGAGCCTTCTGTAGTCAATACACATGCGCCACCCTGTGACTGTCCTTGTAGGAACCAGTTCATTTTTTTCATTATGAACCACTGTCATGCCTCCCTTTTTGGGAACAACTTGGACAGGGCTCACCCAGGGGCTATCAGAAATAGGATAAATAATCCCAGCCTCTAGTAATTTAGTGACCTCTTTCTGCACCACCTCCTTCATGGCAGGATTTAGCCTCCTCTGTGGTTGGACCACTGGTTTGGCATTATCCTCCAGTAGGATCTTGTGCATGCATCTAGCTGGGCTAATGCCCTTAAGATCACTTATGGACCACCCAAGAGCTGTCTTGTGTGTCCTTAGCACTTGAATCAGTGCTTCCTCTTCCTGTGAATTTAAAGCAGAGCTTATAATCACTGGAAAAGTGTCACTCTCTCCCAGAAATGCATATTTCAGGGATGGTGGTAGTGGTTTGAGTTCAGGCTTGGGAGGCTTATCCTCCTCCGGAGGAATTTTCGAAAATTCCTTTGCCTCCTCTAGTTCTTCTTGATCAGGCTGAGCATCTTTGAAGATGTCCTCAAGCTCTGATTCTAGGCTTTCAGCCATATTGATCTCTTCTACCAGAGAGTCAATAATGTCAGCGCCCATGCAGTCTATTGGTGTGTTTGGATGCTGCATAGCTTTTACAGCATTCAACTTGAACTCATCCTCATTGACTCTCAAGGTTACTTCCCCTTTTTGTACATCAATGAGAGTTCGTCCAGTTGCTAGGAAAGGTCTTCCTAGAATGAGAGTTGCACTCTTGTGCTCCTCCATTTCCAGCACCACAAAGTCAGTTGGAAAGGCGAATGGCCCAACCTTGACAATCATGTCCTCAATTATGCCTGATGGGTATTTAATGGAGCCATCAGCAAGTTGGAGGCATATCCGGGTTGGTTTGACTTCTCCAGTCAACCCAAGCTTTCTGATAGTGGATGCAGATATTAGATTGATGCTTGCTCCAAGATCACATAGGGCTGTCTTGGTGCAAGCACCTTCTAATGTGCATGGTATCATAAAGCTCCCTGGATCTTGAAGCTTTTCTGGTAAGCTTTTTAGAATGACTGCACTGCATTCTTCAGTGAGAAACACTTTTTCAGTTTCTCTCCAATCCTTCTTATGACTTAAGATTTCTTTCATGAATTTAGCATAAGAAGGTATTTGCTCAAGTGCCTCTGCAAACGGAATCTTTATTTCAAGAGTCCTTAGATAGTCTGCAAAGCGGGCAAATTGCTTATCCTGTTCCGCTTGGCGGAGTTTTTGAGGATAAGGCATCTTGGCTTTATATTCTTCAACCTTAGATGCTGCAGGTTTATTCCTTACAGAAGTGGTTGAAGAAGCCTTGTTAGAGGGATTACTGTCAGCACTCTCAGGTGTCTGATTCTCCCTAGGCGTTTGAATGCCAGGATTGGGAGGAAATTGGGCGTTTAACGCCAACTTTTCCCCCTTTTCTGGCGTTTGGACGCCAGAACTGAACAAGGAATGGGCGTTTAACGCCAGCTTTCCTTCCCTTTCTGGCGTCTGAACGCCAATGACATTCCTCTCTGGGCTCTTACTGTCCTCAGAGGGATTTTGAACAGGAGTTTGGTTGTCCTCTGTCAATTGTTCCTTGTTTGGCTTTTTACTCTTTTGAGCAGTGTTATTCAGGGTCTTCCCACTCCTCAATTGAACTGCTTGACATTCCTCTGTTATCTGTTTAGATAATTGCTGTTTTGCTTGATTCAACTGCAGTTCTATGCTCTTGTTAGCAACTTTAGTTTCATGGAGCATCTCTTTAAAGTCTGCTAACTGTTCTGTCATCAGGAGCAATTGTTGATTAAGCTCAATTATCTGTTCTTGAGGACTAGGGTCAGTGACTACTGCCATGGCTTCCTCTTTTGGAGAGAACTCATTGCTAGAATACAAATATTGGTTTCTAGCAACAGTGTCTATAAGCTCTTGAGCTTCTTCAATTGTCTTCCTCATGTGTATAGATCCACCAGCTGAGTGGTCTAAAGACATCTGAGCTTTTTCTGTAAGCCCATAATAGAAAATGTCTAATTGTACCCACTCTGAAAACATTTCAGAGGGGCATTTTCTTAGCATACCTCTATACCTCTCCCAGGCATTATAAAGGGATTCATTATCCTCTTGTTTAAAGCCTTGGATGTCCAGCCTTAACTGTGTCATCCTTTTAGGAGGGTAAAAATGATTCAGGAATTTGTCTGATAACTATTTCCATGTCTTTATGCTTGTTGTAGGTTGGTTATTCAACCACCTCTTAGCTTGATCTTTTACAGCAAATGGAAACAGTAATAGTCTGTAGACATCCTGATCTACCTCTTTATCATGTACTGTGTCAGCAATTTGTAAAAACTGTGCCAGAAACTCAGTAGGTTCTTCCTGTGGAAGACCGGAATACTGGCAGTTTTGCTGCACTATGATAATGAGTTGAGGATTTAGCTCAAAGCTGCTTGCTTTGATGGGAGGTGTACAGATGCTACTCCCATATGCAGCTGTAATGGGGTTAGCATATGACCCCAGAGTCCTTTTGGACTGATTGATCCCACTTAAGTCCATAATGGACAAAAGGGAAATGATAATGATTGCAAAGAGATAAATTTTGCTTTTTTTTTTGTATTTACGAAAAAAAAGAATAAAACAAAATAAAATTAAAATAAAAATTCGAAAATTAAAAAGAAAATAGAATCAAGGTAAATTGAAAACTGAATCAATTAGTTAATTAAAAAGATTTTGAAAACAGCAATTAAAAAGATATGATTGAAAAATTTTTATGAAAAAGATTTGATTTTGAAAAGAGGAAAGAGAAAAACACAAAAAGACACCAAACTTAAAATTTTAGAAAATCAAACACACAGTTTTCGAAAATTTTTAAGGGAAAAACACAAAGAGGACACCAAACTTAGAATTTTTCTAAATCAAAAAGGGACTAAAAACATGCAAAAATCGAAAATCAAAAGAAAAACAAAAGCATGCAATTGACACCAAACTTAGAATATGAAACTAGACTCAACTAAAAGACTCTAAACCAACAAAAATAAAAAAGTCCTAATCTAAGCAACAAGACAAGCCGTCAGTTGTCCAAACTCAACAATCCCCGGCAACGGCGCCAAAAAACTTGGTGCACGAAATTGCAATCACACTTTTGCAATCCCGCACAACTAACCAGCAAGTGTACTGGGTCGTCCAAGTAATACCTTGCGTGAGCAAGGGTCGATCCCACAGAGATTGTCGGCTTGAAGCAAGCTATGGTTATCTTGTAAATCTTAGTCAGGATATCAGAAATTATCAGGATTGATTGTGAAAAGCAAAAGAACATGAAATGATTACTTGTTTTGCAGTAATGGAGAATAGGTTGAGGTTTGGAGATGCTCCATCTTCTGAATCTCTGCTTTCCTACTGTCTTCTTCTTCAAACACGCAAGTCTCCTTCCATGGCAAGCTGTATGTAGGGTTTCACCGTTGTCAATGGCTACCTCTCATCCTCTCAGTGAAAGCGATTGCATATGCTCTGTCACAACATAGCGGAATTCATCTGTCGGTTCTCAATCAGGCCGGAATAGAATCCAATGATTCTTTTGCGTCTGTCACTAACGCCCCGCCTTCAGGAGTTTGAAGCACGTCACAGTCATTCAATCATTGAATCCTACTCAGAATACCACAGACAAGGTTTAGACCTTCCGGATTCTCTTGAATGCCGCCATCAATTCTAGCTTATACCACGAAGAGTCCGGTTAAAGAATCCAAGAGATAACTACTTAATCTAAGGTAGAACGGAGGTGGTTGTCAGGCACGCGTTCATAGTTGAGAATGATGATGATTGTCACGGATCATCACATTCATCCGGATTAAGAACAAGTATTATCTTAGAATGGAAGCAAGCATGATTGAATAAGAAACAGTAGTAATTGCATTAATCCATCAAGACACAGCAGAGCTCCTCACCCCCAACCATGGGGTTTAGAGACTCATGCTGTGGAAAGTACACAAAGAAAACGTGTAACGTGTCATGAGGTCATAAGGTCTCTAGATACAATGTAAAAAGATCCTATTAATAGTAAACTAGTAGCCTAGGGTGTACAGAAATGAGTAGATGACGTAAAAATCCACTTTTGGGTCCACTTGGTGTGTGCTTGGGCTGAGCAATGAAGCTTTTATGTGTAGAGACGTTTTCTGGAGTTAAACGCCAGTTCTCATGCCAGTTTGGGCGTTTAACTCCAAGTTTTATGCCAGTTTCGGCGTTTAACGCTGGAATTTCTGAGGGAGACTTTGGGCGCCGGTTTGGGCCATCAAATCTTGGGCAAAGTATGGACTATCATATATTGCTGGAAAGCCCAGGATGTCTACTTTCTAATGCCGTTGAGAGCGCGCCAATTGGGCTTCTGTAGCTCCAGAAAATCTACTTCGAGTGCAGGGAGGTCAGAATCCAACAGCATCTGCAGTCCTTTTTGGTCTCGGAATCAGATTTTTGCTCAGGACCCTCAATTTCAGCCAGAAAATACCTGAAATCACAGAAAAACACACAAACTCATAGTAAAGTCCAGAAAAGTGAATATTAGCTAGAAACTAATAAAAATATACTAAAAACTAACTAGATTATACTAAAAACATACTAAAAACAATGCCAAAAAGCATACAAATTATCCGCTCATCATACTGCTTGGTGCATTTTGCATTCCAGACAGACTTTGAGAAATCATATTGACTTGCTGAGTCAATATTTTGTTCTGAGCCAATATGGCATTCAGAGTGTCAATCTCAAGAACTCCTTTCTTCTGATTAATCCCATTGTTCACAGGATTCCTTTCAGAAGTGTACATGAATTGGTTATTTGCAACCATTTCAATTAGTTCTTGAGCTTCAGTAGGCGTCTTCTTCAGATGAAGAGATCCTCCAGCAGAGCTATCCAAAGACATCTTGGATAGTTCAGAGAGACCATCATAGAAAATACCTATGATGCTCCATTCAGAATGCATATCAGAGGGACACTTTCTGATTAATTGTTTGTATCTTTCCCAAGCTTCATAGAGGGATTCTCCTTCCTTCTGTCTGAAGGTTTGGACTTCCACTCTAAGCTTACTCAATTTTTGAGGTGGAAAGAACTTTGCCAAGAAGGCATTGACTAGCTTTTCCCAAGAGTTCAGGCTTTCTTTAGGTTGTGAATCCAACCATGTCCTAGCTCTGTCTCTTACAGCAAAAGGGAATACCATAAGTCTGTAGACCTCAGGGTCAACCCCATTAGTCTTGACAGTGTCACAGATTTGCAAGAATTCAGCTAAGAACTGATGAGGATCTTCCAATGGAAGTCCATGGAACTTGCAATTCTGTTGCATTAGAGAAACTAATTGAGGCTTAAGCTCAAAGTTGTTTGCTCCAATGGCAGGGATAGAGATGCTTCTCCCATAGAAGTCGGTAGTAGGTGCAGTAAAGTCACCCAGCACCTCCCTTGCATTGTTGGCATTGTTGTTGTTTTCGGCTGCCATGGGTTCTTCTTCTTTGAAGATTTCTGTTAGGTCCTCTACAGAGAGTTGTGCCTTAGCTTCTCTTAGCTTTCGCTTCAAGGTCCTTTCAGGTTCAGGATCAGCCTCAACAAGAATGCTTTTGTCCTTGCTCCTGCTCATAAGAAAGAGAAGAGAACAAGAAAATGTGGAATCCTCTATGTCACAGTATAGAGATTCCTTGAGGTGTCAGAGGAAAAGAAAAATAGAAGGCAGAAGTAGAAAATTCGAACTTATCAAAGAAGATGGAGTTCAAATTTTGCATTAAGGAATAGTGTTAGTCCATAAATAGAAGGATATGAGAAGAAGGGAAGTAATTTTCAAAAATTAAGTAAAAGATTTTGAAAACATTTTGAAAAACCTTAATTGATTTTCGAAAATAAAAGTGGGAAAGAAATCAAGTGATTTTTGAAAAAGAATTTGAAATTAAAAATCAAAAAGATTTGATTGAAAACTTATTTGAAAAAAAATGTGGTTAAGAAGATATGATTTGTTTTAAAAAAAAAAGATGTGAATGAGAAGATATGATTTGAAAAACATTTTTAAAAAGATTTGATTTTGAAAATTAATGACTTGGCTATCAAGAAAAGATATGATTCAATCATTAAACCTTTCTCAACAGAAAAGGCAACATACTTGAAATGTTGAATCAAATCGTTAATTGATAGCAAGTATCTTTGAAAATGGAAAGAAATTGATTTTGAAAACATATGATTGAAAAGATTTGATTTGAAAAAGATTTGATTTTGAAAAACTTTGAAAACCTGAAAAAAATCTGAATTAAAAACAGAATCTTCCCTCTTGTACCATCCTGGCGTTAAACGCCCAGAATGGTGCACATTCTGGCGTTTAACGCCCAAAACTCTACCCTTTTGGGCGTTAAACGCCCAACCAGGCACCCTGGCTGGCGTTTAAACGCCAGTCTGCCCTTCTTCACTGGGCGTTTTGAACGCCCAGCTTTTTCTGTGTAGTTCCTCTGCTGTATGTTTTTAATCTTCAATTCTCTGTATTATTGACTTGAAATGACACAAATTAAAAATATTTTTGGATTTTTTTTATAAAAAGAAATAATCAAAATGCAACTAAAATCAAATAACAATGCATGCAAGACACCAAACTTAGCAGTTTGTATACTACTGACACTAATGAGAATGCATATGAGACACATAAACACTCAAGTCAAGAGAATTCAAAGATCAGACCAAGAAAATCATCAAGAATTACTTGAAGATCCTTAAGGCACATGAATGAATGCATGCAATTGACACCAAACTTAAAATGAGACACTAGACTCAAACAAGAAATTTTTAGATTTTATGATTTTGTAATTTTTTTGTGTGATTTTCGAAAACTAAGTAAAAAAAGAAAATAAAGGTATCAAAATTCTTAATGAGAATTCCAGGAATCATGCAATGTTTAGTCTAAGACTCCGGTCCAGGAATTAGAAATGGCTTCACAGCCAGCCAAGCTTTCAAAGAAAGCTTCGGTCCAAAACACTAGACATGGCCAATGGCCAGCCAAGCCTTAGCAGATCACTGCTCCAACAGCAAGATTGATAGAAATCAACATGCTCTTGTGATGATAAGTTGAAACCTCGGTCCAATGAAATTAGACATGGCTTCACAGCCAGCCAGACTTCAACAGATCATCATGAAACTCTAGAATTCATCTTCAAGAATTCTGAAGAAAAAAATACCTAATCTAAGCAACAAGATGAACCGTCAGTTGTCCAAACTCAACAATCCCCGGCAACGGCGCCAAAAACTTGATAGCGCGAAATTGTGAACAATACTTTTCACAACTCAAATAATCCCCGGTAATGAATCCAAAAATTGGGTTGCCTCCCAATAAGCGCTTCTTTAATGTCAATAGCTTGACAGTGAGCTCTCATGGAGCTTCACAGATGTTCAGAGCATTGTTGGGACCTCCCAACACCAAAGTTAGAGTTTGAATATGGGGGTTCAACACCAAACTTAAAGTTTGGTTGTAGCCTCCCAACACCAAACTTAGAGTTTGATTGTGGGGGCTTTGTTTGACTTTGTATTGAGAGAAGCTTATCGTGCATCTTTTCCATGTTTACAGAAGGATAACCTTGAGATTTAAACACAAGGTAGTTGATAGCGCGAAATTGTGAACAATACTTTTCACAACTCAAATAATCCCCGGTAATGAATCCAAAAACTTGGTGTTCAATACCATGGCATAAACACAACTTCGCACAACTAACCAGCAAGTGTACTGGGTCGTCCAAGTAATAAACCTTACGCGAGTAAGGGTCGATCCCACAGAGATTGTTGGTATGAAGCAAGCTATGGTCACCTTGTAAATCTCAGTCAGGCAAACTCAAATGGATATGGGTGATATATGAATAAAACATAAAGATAAAGATAGAGATACTTATGTAATTCATTGGTGGGAATTTCAGATAAGCGCATGAAGATGCTGTGTCCCTTCCGTCTCTCTGCTTTCCTACTATCTTCATCCAATCCTTCTCACTCCTTTCCATGGCAAGCTTATGCAAGGGTTTCACCGTTGTCAGTGGCTACCTCCCATCCTCTCAGTGGAAATGTTCAACGCACCCTGTCACGACACGGCTATCCATCTATCGGTTCTCAATCAGGCCAGAATAGAATCCAGTGATTCTTTTGCGTCTGTCACTAACGCCCCGCCCTCAGGAGTTTGAAGCTCGTCACAGTCATTCAATCATTGAATCCTACTCAGAATACCACAGACAAGGTTAGACCTTCCGGATTCTCTTGAATGCCGCCATCAGTTCTAGCCTATACCACGAAGACTCTGATCTCACGGAATGGCTGGCCCGGTTGTCAAGCGAGCACTCGGTTGTCAGGCGATCAACCATGCATCGTGTATCAGGAATCCAAGAGATATCCACCCAATCTAAGGTAGAACGGAGGTGGTTGTCAGGCATATGTTCATAGGTGAGAATGATGATGAGTGTCACAGATCATCACATTCATCAAGTTGAAGAACAAGTGGTATCTTAGAACAAGAACAAGCAGAATTGAATAGAAGAACAATAGTAATTGCATTAATACTCGAGGTACAGCAGAGCTCCACACCTTAATCTATGGTGTGTAGAAACTCCACCGTTGAAAATACATAAGAACAAGGTCTAGGCATGGCCGAATGGCCAGCCTCCCAAAGAGGGTTCAATCATAAAAACATGATCAAAAGCTCCCAATACAAAAGTAAAAGGTCCTACTTATAGAGAACTAGTAGCCTAAGGTTTACAGAGATGAGTAAATGACATAAAAATCCACTTCCGGTCCCACTTGGTGTGTGCTTGGGCTGAGCAATGAAGCATTTTCGTGTAGAGACTCTTCTTGGAGTTAAACGCCAGCTTTTATGCCAGTTTGGGCGTTTAACTCCCACTTTGGTGCCAGTTCCGGCGTTTAACGCTGGGAATTCTGAAGGTTACTTTGAACGCCGGTTTGGGCCATCAAATCTTGGGCAAAGTATGGACTATCATATATTGCTGGAAAGCCCAAGATGTCTACTTTCCAACGCCGTTGAGAGCGCGAATTGGGCTTCTGTAGCTCCAGAAAAGCCACTTCGAGTGCAGGGAGGTCAGAATCCAACAGCATCTGCAGTCCTTTTCAGTCTCTGAATCAGATTTTTGCTCAGGTCCCTCAATTTCAGCCAGAAAATACCTGAAATCACAGAAAAACACACAAACTCATAGTAAAGTCCAGAAAAGTGAATTTTAACTAAAAACTAATAAAAATATACTAAAAACTAACTAGATCATACTAAAAACATACTAAAAACAATGCCAAAAAGCGTACAAATTATCCGCTCATCAGTAGTCCCCATTCAATTGAAGGACTAGTTCACCTCTGTCAACATCAATCACAGCTTTTGCTATGGCTAGGAAGGGTCTTCCAATAATGATGGATTCATTCTCATTCTTCCCAGTGTCTAAAATTATGAAATCAGCAGGGATGTAAAGGCCTTTAACCTTTACCAACACATCCTTTACCAATTGGTGCACGAAATTGTGATCAATACTTTTCAAAACTCAAATAATCCCTGGTGATGAAACCAAAAACTTGGTGTTCAATACCATGGCATAAACACAACTTTGCACAACTAACCAGCAAGTGTACTGGGTCGTCCAAGTAATAAACCTTACGCGAGTAAGGGTCGATCCCACAGAGATTGTTGGTATGAAGCAAGCTATGGTCACCTTGTAAATCTTAGTCAGGCAAACTCAAATGGGTATGGTGATAAACGCATAAAACATAAAGATAAAGATAGAGATACTTATGTAATTCATTGGTAGGAACGTCAGATAAGCGTATGAAGATGCCTTCCCTTCCGTCTCTCTGCTTTCCTACTGTCTTCATCCAATCCTTCTTACTCCTTTCCATGGCAAGCTTAAGCAAGGGTTTCACCGTTGTCAGTGGCTACCTCCCATCCTCTCAGTGGAAATGTTCAACGCACCCTGTCACGGCACGGCTATCCATCTGTCGGTTCTCAATCAGGCCGGAATAGAATCCAGTGATTCTTTTGCGTCTGTCACTAACGCCCCGCCCTCAGGAGTTTGAAGCACGTCACAGTCATTCAATCATTGAATCCTACTCAGAATACCACAGACAAGGTTAGACCTTCCGGATTCTCTTGAATGCCGCCATCAGTTCTAGCCTATACCACGAAGACTCTGATCTCACAGAATGGCTGGCTCGTTTGTCAGGCGAGCACTCGTTTGTCAGGCGATCAACCATGCATCGTGTATCAAGAATCCAAGAGATATCCACCCAATCGAAGGTAGAACGGAGGTGGTTGTCAGTCACACGTTCATAGGTGAGAATGATGATGAGTGTCACGGATCATCACATTCATCAAGTTGAAGAACAAGTGATATCTTAGAACAAGAACAAGCGGAATTGAATAGAAGAATAATAGTAATTGCATTAATACTCGAGGTACAGCAGAGCTCCACACCTTAATCTATGGTGTGTAGAAACTCCACCGTTGAAAATACATAAGAACAAGAGTGATCATTGGTTTCGGCCCCAGAGAGGGAACCAGAAGAACCAAGATGAAAATACAATAGTATAATGTCCTACTTATAGAAAACTAGTAGCCTAGGGTGTACAGAGATGAGTAAATGACATAAAAATCCACTTCCGGGCCCACTTGGTGTGTGCTTGGGCTGAGCAATGAAGCATTTTTGTGTAGAGACTCTTCTTGGAGTTAAACGCCAGCTTTTATGCCAGTTTGGGCGTTTAACTCCCATTTTGGTGCTAGTTCCGGCGTTTAACGCTGGAATTTCTGAGGGTGACTTTGAACGCCGGTTTGGGCCATCAAATATTGGGCAAAGTATGGACTATCATATATTGCTGGAAAGCCCAGGATGTCTACTTTCCAACGCCGTTGAGAGCGCGCCAATTGGGCTTTTGTAGCTCTATAAAATCCACTTCGAGTGCAGGAAGGTCAGAATCCAACAGCATCTGCAGTCCTTTTCAGTCTCTGAATCAGATTTTTGCTCAGGTCCCTCAATTTCAGCCAGAAAATACCTGAAATCACAGAAAAACACACAAACTCATAGTAAAGTCCAGAAAAGTGAATTTTAACTAAAAACTAATAAAAATATACTAAAAACTAACTAGATTATACTAAAAACATACTAAAAACAATGCCAAAAAGCGTACAAATTATCCGCTCATCACCAATCCATAAGCTTGTTTTATTGAGTTGTCTACCATCTCTAATGAGATTCTTGCAGCTTGTACCTCAAAGATCCTCAGCTTCTCCATTACAGAGAGTGGCATAAGATTTATACCTGACCCCAGGTCACATAGAGCCTTCTCAAAGGTCATGGTGCCTATGGTACATGATATTAAGAATTTACCAGGATCTTGTTTCTTTTGAGGTAGAGTTTGCTAAACCCATGTATCTAGTTCACTAATGAGCAAGGGAGGTTCACATTTCCAAGTCTCATTACCAAACAACTTGGCATTCAGCTTCATAATGGCCCCTATATATTGAGCAACTTGCTCTTTAGTTACATCCTCATCCTCTTTAGAGGAAGAATAGTTCTCAGAGCTCATGAATGGCAGAAGAAAGTTTAATGGAATCTCTATAGTCTATATATGAGCCTCAAATTCCTTTAGGTCTTCAATAGGGAACTCCTTTCTGTTTGGAGGACGTCCCATGAGGTCTTCCTCATTGGGATTCACATCCTCCCCTTCCTCCTTGGGTTCGGCCATTTTGATAATATCAATGGCCTTGCACTCTCTTTTTGGATTCTCTTCTGTATTGCTTGGGAGAGTAGTAGGAGGAGTTTCAGTGATTTTCTTACTCAGCTGACCCACTTGTGCCTCCAAATTTCTAATAGAGGACCTTGTTTCACTCATGAAACTTAAAGTGGCCTTAGATAGATCAGAGACTATATTTGCTAAGCTAGAGGGGCTCTGCTCAGAATTCTCTATCTGTTGCTGAGAAGATGATGGAAAAGGCTTGCTATTGCTAAGCCTGTTTCTTCCACCATTATTAAAGCCTTATTGGGGCTTTTGTTGATCCTTCCATGAGAAATTTGAATGATTTATCCAAGAGGGATTATAGGTGTTTCCATAGGCTTCACCCATGTAATTCACCTCTGCCATTGCAGGGTTCTCAGGATCATAAGCTTCTTCTTCAGAAGATGCTTCTTTAGTACTGTTGGATGCATTTTGCCATCCATTCATACTCTGAGATATCATGTTGATTTGCTGAGTCAACATTTTTTTCTGAGCTAATATGGCATTCAGAACATCAATTTCAAGAACTCCCTTCCTCTAAGGCGTTCCATTACTCACAGGATTCCTCTCAGAGGTGTACATGAATTGGTTATTTGCAACCATGTCAATGAGTTCTTGAGCTTCTGCAGGCGTTTTCTTTAGGTGAATGGATCCACCTGTAGAATGGTCCAGTGACATCTTAGAGAACTCAGATAGACCATCATAGAATATATCCAGAATGGTCCACTCTGAAAGCATGTCAGAATGACACTTGGTCAACTGCTTGTATCTTTCCCAAGCTTTATAGAGGGATTCACCATCTTTTTGCTTGAAGGTCTGAACATCCACTCTAAGCTTGCTCAGCTTTTGAGGAGGAAAGAACTTGGCCAAGAAGGCCGTGACCAGCTTATCCCAAGAGTCCAAGCTATCTTTAGGTTGTGAGTCCAACTATGTTCTAGCCCTGTCTCTTATAGCAAAAGGGAAAAGCATGAGCCTGTATACTTCATGATCTACTCCATTAGTCGTAAGAGTATCACAGATCTGCAAGAACTCAGTTAAAAACTGATAGGGATCTTCTGATGGAAGTCCATGAAACTTGTAGTTCTGTTGCATTAGAGAAACTAGTTGAGGCTTCAGCTCAAAATTGTTTGCTCCAATGGCAGGGATTGAGATGCTTCTTCCATAAAAATTGGAAGTAGGTGTAGTATAATCACCAAGCATCTTCCTTGCATTATTATTGGGTTCGGCCATGTCTCCCTCTTTTTCTAGATTCTCTGTAAGGTTTTCTCTGAATTGTTGTGCTTTAGCTTCTCTTAGCTTCTTCTTCAGAGTCCTTTCAGGTTCAGGATCTGCTTCATTTAGAATGTCCTTGTCCTTGCCCCTGCTCATATGAAAAAGAAGAGAACGGAAAAGAAGAGGAATCCTCTATGTCACAGTATAGAGATTCCTTTATGTGAGTAGAAGAAAAAGAATAGAAGAAGGAGAAGAGAAAAATTTGAACACAGAGAAGAAGAGGGGGTTCGAATTTTTAAGATAAAGAGAAGAGTGTCAGTAATTAAATAAATAAATAGAAGAAGATGAGAGAGAGAGAAATTCAAAAATTGTTTTTGAAAAATGGTTAGTGATTATTGAAAATTAAGAGAAGAAATAATATTAAAATTAAAATTTGAAATAATTAGTTAATAAAAAAAGAATTTTGAAAAGAGTGAGGAATTTTCGAAAATTAGAGAGAGAAAAGTAGTTAGGTAGTTTTGAAAAAGATAAGAAACAAAAAAAAAGCCAATTAGTTAGTTGAAAAAGTTTTGAAAATCAATTTTGAAAAGGTAAGAAGTTAGAAAAGATTTTGAAAAAGATATGATTTGAAAAAGATATGTTTGAAAAGATATGATTGAAATTTATTTTGAAAAAGTTTTGAAAAGGAAATTAAAAAGATTTGATTTTTAAAATTAAAATTGATTACTTGACTAACAAGAAACTAAAAGATATGATTCTAGAATTTAAAGATTGAACCTTTCTTAACAAGAAAGTAACAAACTTCAAATTTTTGAATCAATCACATTAATTGTTAGTAAAGTTTTCGAAAATTATGAAATAAAATTAAGAAAGAGATTTTGAAAATCAATTTTAAAAATATTTTCAAAAATATAAAAGAAAAATGAAAAAGATTTGATTTTTGAAAAAGATTTTGAAAAGATAGGATTTTTAAAATTGAAATCTTGACTTAACTAACAAGAAACAACTCATTTTAAAAATTTTTGACTAAGTCAACCAAAAGATTTCGAAATTTATGAGTAAAATAAGGAAAAATATTTTTTTATTTTTGAATTTTTTATGAGGAGAGAGAAAAACACAAATATGACCCAAACCATGAAAATTTTGGATCAAAACCAATGATGCATGCAAGAACACTATGAATGTCAAGATGAACACCAAGAACACTTTGAAGATCATGATGAACATCAAGAACTTATTTTTGAAAAATTTTCAAGAAAAGAAAAACATACAAGATACCCAACTTAGAAATTTTTCATGTTTAGACACTATGAATTCAAAAATGCATATGAAAAACAACAAAAGACACAAAACAAGAAAATATGAAGATCAAACAAGAAGACTTACCAAGAACAACTTGAAGATCATGAAGAATACCATGCATGAGTTTTAGAAAAATGCACAAATTTTTAAAAACATGCAATTGATACCAAACTTAAAACTTGACTCAAGACTCAAACAAAAAACACAAAAAATATTTTTTTGATTTTTTTATTTTATTATTTTTTTGGATTTTTCGAAAATTTCTTTTTCGAAAAATGAAAACAAATAAAAAAATTTGAAAGATTTTTGAAAATTTTTTGAAAAGAAAATTACCTAATCTGAGCAACAAGATGAACTGTCAGTTGTCCAAACTCAAACAATCCCCGGCAATGGCGCCATAAACTTGGTGCACGAAATTGTGATCTCATGGCGCCAACAACTTGGTACGCACATTTTAGTATCACTCTTTTTCACAACTTCGCACAACTAACCAACAAGTGCACTGGGTCGTCCAAGTAATAAACCTTACGTGAGTAAGGGTCGATCCCACGGAGATTGTTGGTATGAAGCAAGCTATGGTCATCTTGTAAATCTCAGTCAGGCGGATTCTAATGGTTATGATGGTTTTCGAATATAAAGATAAATAAAGCATAAAATAGAGATAGAGATACTTATGTAAATCATTGGTGGGGATTTCAGATAAGTGTATGGAGATGCTTTGTCCCTTCTGAATCTCTGCTTTCCTACTGCCTTCATCCAATCATGCTTACTCCTTTCTATGGCAAGTTGTATGTAGGGCGTCACTGTTGTCAATGGCTACTTTCCATCCTCTCAATGAAAATGGTCCAAATGAGCTGTCACAGCACGGTTAATCATCTGTCGGTTCTCGATCATGTTGGAATAGGATCCATTGATCCTTTTGCGTCTGTGACTACGCCCAACACTTGCGAGTTTGAAGCTCGTCACAGTCATCCCATCTCAGATCCTACTCGGAATACCACAAACAAGGTTTAGACTTTCCAGATCTTAGGAATGGCTGCCAATAATTGTAGCTTATACCACGAAGACTCCGATCTTTCGGAATGGAGATTAAGAGATATGTGCTCGATCTAAGGTAGAACGGAAGTGGTTGTCATGCACGCGTTCATAGGTGAGAATGATGATGAGTGTCACGGATTATCACATTCATCTTGTTGAAGTGCAGCGAATATCTTAGAATAAGAATAAGCTTGAATTGAATAGGAGAATAATAGTAAATGCATTAATACTCGAGGAACAGCAGAGCTCCACACTTTTAATCTATGGTGTGTAGAAACTCCACCGTTGAAAACACATAAGTACAAGGTATAGGCATGGCCGAATGGCCAGCCTCCCCAAATGTCATATGAATTCAAAAATAGGGAAAAAGACCTGGTCAAAAAGAAGACTCCAATACAATAGTAAAAAGTTCTATTTATACTAAACTAGTTACTAGGGTTTACAGAAATAATTCTTAGTGCAGAAATCCACTTCCGGGGCCCACTTTGGTGTGTGCTTGGACTGAGCTTGAGCTTTTCATGTGCAGAGGTTTTTATTGGGGTTAAATGCCAAGTTGTAACGTGTTTTTGGCGTTTAACTCTGGTTTGTGACGTGTTTCTGGCGTTTTACTCCAGAATGCAGCATGGAACTGGCATTGAACGCCAGTTTGCATCGTCTAAGCTCGAATAAAGTATAAACTATTATTTATTGTTGGAAAGCCCTGGATGTCTACTTTTCAACGCAATTAAAAGTGCGCCATTTGGAGTTCTATAGCTCTAGAAAATCTATTTCGAGTGCAGGGAGGTCAGAATCCAACAGCATCTGTAGTCCTTTTTCAGCCTCGTATCAGATTTTTGCTCAAGTCCCTCAATTTTAGCCAGAAAATACCTGAAATCACAGAAAAACACACAAACTCATAGTAAAGTCCAGAAATGTGAATTTTACATAAAAACTAATAAAAACATCCCTAAAATTAGCTAGATCTTACTAAAAACTACCTAAAAACAATGCCAAAAAGCGTATAAAATTATTCGCTCATCATCTCACAAATCAAGTCTTTATCGAAAAATGACTCATTAAATTTATCATATCTACCCCTCAACATCAAATATAATCATTTTCATTATCAAATTCATCATTAACATAATCTTAATCTCAAATATCATTCTTTGATTAATCACTTTGTAAGCTATCAAGCCAAACTTCCATAATCCTCAATTTCAATTTAAATTATTCCCATGGTCTTCAACCGTTATCTTAAAATCAAATGAGTTAAATCATAAACCAAATTATTAAATTAACAAAATCGTAGAACTCATTCTTGTTTAACCTTGAATAATCAATCTCATTACTTTAAATTTATTAAAATCCTAAAACAGTAACTCGTTAATTAGAATCAATCAAATAAATTCACTTTCAATTTAACCAAGTTCTCCAAAATCGATTTTAATTTCATTATTAAGTTTAAAACTTTTCCAAAAGACTTAGAAATCAATCCCTTTTGCTAAATCAAATTCGAATACTTTAACTTCTCTAAAGCATCACAAAAAGAAAATTCTTCACTCAAATTCAATTGCTTTTAAATTCACTAAAAAGTTCTCGAGGCATAATTCTTAAATCAAAATTAACCAAATAAAGTTTAAAAACAAAGCCCCTAGTTTTTATAAAATTAACACCATGTAGATCTTAGTTAGGAAGATTGAAAAGATGAATGTTGTTGGAAAATGCATAAGATAAATAAAGACAGAAATACCAGATTGATTTGTAAAACCAGTGATGGTCGAATAGTTAAGGCTTCGGAGATGCTTTGTCTTTCCAAATTAACTTTTCTTACTATCTATCCCAATAGCTTTCTGATTTATTCAATGGCAACCATAAGTGATTAACTCATGTCCTCTCATCAAGTTAACCTCTGCTACTACAGCAATCCACCATGTTGAAGTGACTCATGTCCTCTTGTTCCGAGGGTTACCTGAAATTATAGGTCGATCTCGGTCGAGATCTTTTGTGTTGGTTGGAGCCGACGTGTCCGGCAGGTGTATAGCGGCCGGAGTTGGTGTGTCCGACTTGTGGGATTGAAAGTGCTACTGATCCTTCATCCCCGGAGGGTGGGGGGTACCTGCAAGGGACTCCGATGCTTAAGTTAGCAAGGGTATTAAACAGGTATTGAGTAGAATCAGAGTATCAGTTATACCTGGGTGCTCCAGTGTATTTATAATGATGAGATGTGGCCTTCTGTGGATAAGATAAGTTAGTTATCTTATCTTATCTTTATTTTATCTTTAAGTGAGGTCATCTTATCTTCAAGGGAACCGCCCTTCTCTCTGTAGGCTTGGGCCGCCTTAGGATTTGAGGCGTGTTCCTCTATTTGGGCCCTTCTCTGGGCTTTCCTGGGGACTTGACCGAGCTCTTTGGGAAGAGGTCGGGTTGTCCTGACCTGAAGAGGTCGGTCGCTTTGTCTGTCGAACATCCCGGGTCGGACACCTCGACCCAGGGTATGAACACCTCTCATCAAGCCACCTCTAGTTTTCTCACTGTAGCAGAAGATGAAGCTCTAAGCAAGCCATTCCCCTTTGCGATCCTACTCAAGGTGCCACAGATAAGGCAGATCTTCCGGATCAGAGAGGGTTGCTTCTCTGACTCTAGCCTTAGCACCACAAAGACCTCACGTACCCATAGACAACAGGATTATATGTCACATATCCAAAGTTGCTCAGATGCTCTATACGAATCCACAATGCAATCTCTAGCTTTAATTCAATGCTATCCAGGTCAGGAATCGCACGGAACCTAAGTAGAACAAGGGTGATTGTCATGGGTCACCCTCACTCATGAGATGAAAAACGAGAATGCATAAGAGAATGGAATCAAAATTGTATTGAAAGTAGAACAGTAATAATATTAATCCATGAAACTCAGCAGAGCTCCTAACCCTAACTTAGGAGGTTAGTGACTCATATTGTACATAATAGTAATGAGGAATTCGAATGAGGGAGAGAAGAAAATAAACAATGGTTATCTTCTCATATATATACTAATCTAATGACTAAGGATTACATAAGAAGGGTAAGATAGTCTTTTAGTGAGAAAATCCACTTCTAGGGCCCACTTGGTGAGTGTTTGGGTTGAGCTTGAGTGTCTCCCACGAGCTAGGGTCCCTTAGGAATGTTGAACGCTGGCTAGGAACCCCCTTTTGGGCGTTGGACACCAGCCATCCCCTTGTGGGCATTGAACGCCAGGAAAGGGGCAGATGGTTGGCATTGAACACCAGTTTTGGGCCTTCATTTCCATACAAAATATGGACTATTATATATTTCTGAAAAGCCCTTGATGTTAGCTTTCCATATCCGTTAAGAGCACATCATTTGGACTTCTGTAACTCGAGAAAAGCTCTTTTTAGTGCATGGAGGTCAGATCCTGACAACATCTGCATTGCTTTCTCGGTCTCTGAATTAGACTTTTGCTCAAGCTCCTCAATTTCAGCCAGAAAATACCTGAAATCACCATAAAACACACAAACTCAAAGTAGAATCCAAAAATATGAATTTTTCACTAAAACCTATGAAAACTTAATAAAACTTAAATAAAACATAGTAAAAACTATATGAAAATAATGTCAAAAAGCGTATAAAATATCCGCTCATCACCCCAACATCTTCAACAACAACCAACTCAACATAATCACTTAAAATCAAAATTTCCAATATCAATCAATCAATAATTCAATCAGGTAAACAATCGCATTCATCCTGAACAACTCGGTTTAATCTATAAGACTCACATAATTACATAAATATATTTTCATATCGATGTCGATTTATAACAATTCTTGGAAATAAACTGGGTTTGAGAAAAATCCCCTATCTCAATCACAACTCAACTACGCGACAAACTCCTTTTAGTTCATAGCAGCGGCAGTCGCAACATCCACGGATGTTCCAGCATAATGTTGCGACAGTAAAAAACAGAGCATATACTCACAATAACTCAACCCTGAGATATTAACATCACGGAAACCTCAGTAAAATATAACAAAACAGCGACTATAAGGGGTTCAGAACAAGGAAAAACTTATAATTAAGTGAGAGAATGGAGCAGCGGTAGCTCCAGTGATGTCTTCCAACGAGCTGAACGACAACAGATCTCTGGTAGGGTGCTTAAATTAGAAGCAGAGGCAACTACCAACAGTAGTGCCATCCTGGAACGGCTCCGAAGGAGACAATCGTGGCTCCAACGATGACGAGCTCCATCGACGGTGACGATGACGAGAGCAGTAGTGGAAGAGGTACAACAACAGCGACATAAGTAGCCCCCCTTCCTTTCCTGTCACGTTCTCTCTCTTCCTCAACTAAGCTCGATGATGATAACAGAGCATGACGGTGATGACTTGGTGAGACATGGCGGCGTGGAACATTGACGGCAGTTCCTCCTCTTCGTGCTCAACGGTGACGGCCATGGAAGCTTGGCGATGAAGCTCACAGTGACGAGCGTGAACGGCAGCGCTACTTCCTCTCTCTCTCTCTCTCTCTCTCTCTCTCTCTCTCTCTCTCTCTCTCTCTCTCTCTCTCTCTCTCTCTCTCTCTCTCTCTCTCTCTCTACTGTTCTGATGTCCCAATGGCAACATGATGGCGGCGACGGTGGTAGTGACACCAACCGGTGCCGTCCCCACCCCCCCTTTCCCCTAACTTTCCTTCTCCTTCTTCCCCCCTCGAGCTTCCCCTTCTCTCTTTTTTCTTTGTTTTTCATAGGTATGGGTGGTGAAGGAGATGGATGGCAGTTGGGTGATGGGTTAGGGTCAGGTTAGGGTAAAAATTAGGGTTTGTGTGTGTGGAATAGGAAATTAGGGTTAGAGTAGGTATTTTTAATAAAATTAGGAATAATGCAATAATTGAAAATTAAATTTAATCCAACAATAATTATCTTAGCTTTAATTACCTATTTATAAGATAATTTTTTAAAAATAAAATCATAAATCTTAATTAACTCATAAATTTAATTTCTAAAAATCTAAGGTCTTACATAGTACCACTATATTGAACAGTGAGTGTGGCAAGGAGGAGGGTTGAGAGAGGGAAACAGAGGCACAATAAGTGAGGGAGAGAGAGGCGACGATGCGACGACTTCAAAGAGGGAGAGGACAGGGCGACGATTGACGGGGTGATGACTAATGGAGAAGGAGACGGTGGCACTACGAGTTCATAAATGGAGACAACGACGCGACGAGTTAAGAGATGGAGATGGCAGCGCAAGGAATAAGCGATGATGAGGGAGGGTTGGACAGTGGTGGTGCGACGGGTTGGACAGAGGGGCTGTGACGGGTCAAGGAGGAAGACAGTGGCAAGTTAGGAGAGAGAGAGAGAGAGAGAGAGAGAGAGAGAGAGAGAGAGAGAGAGAGGAGCGACGTTGATTAATGTTGAAAGAGAATATTAAGGCTTTCTTTTCTGAGAATGTAAAAAATGCGAATGTTAAGGCTTTCTTTGCTGTGAATTGAGTAAAGAAATGTGAAGAGCTTTTTTTTTGAGTGAGATAAAGTACTAAATTCAAGAAAAAATTAGAGAGAAATCTAATTTTTTTGTGAAAATTTTGTTGCCATGTTTTTTCTATGTCCCCAAAATAGTTACAAGAAATAGGAACGCTTTAAAAGAGTAACTAAAACAAAAAAATTTAGCCACACTTTAAAAAAGTATCGATTTATATCTATGTTGATGTTTTACAAGTGTAATGTATGAAACGTGACTAAATATGTCACCAATCACCACCTACATAAAAGCTTGGTCATTGACCACTTTAGGGGATGCTTTTGAAGTGTGGCTGAAAAAAAGGGGTAGCTAAAAAAAAGTTTGTTATTTTTCATTTTTGCATGTCACAAATCAACCCTCTGATGTTGAGAAACTAGAGCCTGAAGAGGATGTGATTCGCCATATTAGAAGACGTACGTCTGTATTATTACCAACACATAGCAAAAACTGATTTTGTTGTTAAAAAAGAACCACCATGTGGAAGACAAATAGCGGCAAGAAGGTGCCTGTTAATTAAGTTTAACATTGTAATAAAGATGACTACCTCATATCCCATGCAAAGGCACCCAAGAAAAATAAATAGTGTCTTCTGCAAACTGCAAAGCCCATTGCTATATAGCATATGACATGATGACTGGACAGTAAAAGATTTCTCATTTAGAGTTAACACACACACGCTTAATCCAAAGCTATCTGACATGTTCCCAACAAATCGACAATTAAGTATGCTCATGAAGGACCTAAAACAGCAAAATAGCAAAACGAGTGTAACAACCCAATTTTTTTGTAAAATGACTTTTCAGGCCTTTTGTAATTAGATTTTGCAAAATTCGCATGATACTGTGCGCTTCAGATTAACAAGCTGGGCCAAATCTATAATAATAATATTTTATTTTTTACTCAATAAGCACATTAAAAGTCAAATGTAGCTCTTTTGAGATCATATGATTACTGATAGGGGTGGCAAAACGGGTTGAACCCGTCGGGCCGACCTGCTAAAAAGACGGATCAGGTTAGGATTTGGAACCCGTCAAATTAAAAAAATTCGCCAAACCCATACCGCCAAATTGGTGGGTTTTGGCGGGACGGGACGAGTCGCTGGGTCAAAAATTTTTATTTTTTATTTTTTTATTAAATAAAAAAGTGATTACTTTTATAAAATTAATAATTATAGAATTTTCAAACACTTTTTTTTTGTTTTTATTTTTATTCTTCTTTTAGTTATTAACTTTATTTATTTTATTTTATAATTTTGTATATTTGCTCAAATTATGTGACTTATTTTTTAAAATGAAGATGGTTTTATTGACAAATATTATTTTGAACAATTTTATTGAAGTTAAAAATTAAAAAAAAAGATAGTGAAAAAAATTATATTATAATTTGACTATTTTTATTTGTATTTGATTTTTAATTATTATTTTTTAGTTAATTTTAATAAAATTTATTTTCAAAAAAAAGTCAAATGGACTAACCCGTCAACTCGCCAATTTGTCATAAAATAGAACGAGTTAGTATTTTGAATCCATTTTAGTTAACAGGGTAGGCCGGCCCGTCATACGAATTGGACGGATCGGCCCGCTTTGCCACCCCTAATTACCGAGTCTAAAATTTAACTGGTAAAAGTTGTTATTGATAACCAACTTGGGTTGTTCGAGTGGTCAACTCACTCATCCGCTTAAGCAAGTGTCGGGAGTTCGAACCCCGCCTTGTGCATGCAGCAACCCATTGGCCAGCGACAAATCCTTAAATGGAGCTCAGATCCGCGACGGATTAGTCTTTAACCTGTCTAGTTGGGGATACCGTTTGGGTAAATAAAAAAAAAGTAGTTATCGATACTCTCTCATTAGTTTAACTACACCAAAATATTTTAAAGATATTTTAGAGATAAGATAATTATGAATCAGGTGTCATTTACACTGGAAAGTGAGTTATTTAATCCGATAAAGTGGAGATATGTGATCAAATAAACACTATCATTAGTAATCATCACCAAAATTCAACTTTTGACTAAAACTCCAACATTATCACTCCCTAAAAATACATCATCACTTCTCTCTCAAATTCTTATAATCATTACCGTCATAAAAAATTAAGAAAGAAGGAAAGAGAAAGAGAGAAACCACCATGTTCATCAAACTTCAAACTCACTCCGTGAAAGGTTTAAGGCTCAAATCAAAATTCTATTATGATTAATCTCTTTGTCTTATCCTCTTCTTTATCTTCATATAAATATCTTTAAGGTAAATTGAAGAATGACTTCTCTTCTCTTTCAATTAAGGTTTGAGCATATGCTTCCATGGAGAATGTTTCATTTATTATTTTTCTTGTTTAGGAAATCATATTTAGGAACATCAAGGAGTAAAGAAACACCACCTTCAAACTCAAAAGGTGAGAAGATTTTCCTCCCTCTCATAATTTAAAATTCTACAATATGTGCATCAAAAGTGAAGATCATGTTTGATTTCACCTTTTCAAAGATTCCATAATTACAAGTTTCAAGCTTTAAGGGTGAGTAAATCTCTTCCTTTCTCTTCCATTATGATACGGTCATAAGGACTTTCGAACTCTTAAAATTATTTTGATTGAAATATAGGAAGGAATTAGTGTTAGAAATCTTCCAAGAGATGTTTAACAAGCTTGGATTTGTGGTAAGTGTTAAGTTAGCATAATTGGCCTTTTATATGTCAAGAAACCTAAATTATGTTGTTGATTGAAACTTGATGAATTTAAATGCTTGAATGTGTAATTGATGATGTTCGAATGATATTTGAATGCCTACAATGAATGTATATGGACAAAAATAAGGACTTATGAAAGTGTTACGTTTAAGCTTATACTATTAACATTGAATTGTAAATATGAAAAGAATGATGCCTGAGAATTTTTAAGAATATGTTAATAACGTGAAAGATGAGGAAAAGATGAAAAGATATCAAAAGAAAAGGCTAAAAAATTTAAAAATATAAATTAGGGGTAAAAGAATCATTATGAAAATATAGAAACATAAAGAATGCACCCAAAATGAAAACAAGATCTAAGAAATAGAAGTGAGAAAATTATAGAGCCCAATTAAGTAATAAAGTGAAAAATGCACGTAAAAGCAGGCAAGCGAAGGTGTGTTTTCATTTTTTTTATTGTTCTGTGGATTATTTTTGGATGGGGTTTGGGTGTTCTGAACTTTAGGGTTTATTGATTTTTTGAGTTTCTAGTTCTTGCTTCGATCGGATTTGCTTTCTAATTTTGCATCTCTTTTGTTAAGGTTTGTTGATCTGCATTTTGCTTCATTGTGATTTTGTTAAATGATTCTAAACTATTGTTTTCTTGGAGTTTAAATGCAATGGTCCCTAAGATAATCAATGCCCATATCTTGTTCAACGATTGCGTTTGTACTATTTGTGTAAATGCTTCTGATGAATTGGTTTTGGTTCTACTTAGTTCTGATGGAATTCATTTTTATGCAACCCTTGATTTTGAAGTTTTGAAATCTTTGCATAATTTTGAATATTTTTCATTTTGCTTCTTTATGATTTTGCATTTTGAATTTTTTATATTTTGCATTTTTGCATTTGTGTGTGTAATTAGAGTTACAGCAGTTGTTCAAAGTGTAACTTGACCTGGTTAGATCCTAAGGTGTTGTAGCTCTTGTAAATCTCAAAAGTATAATTTTTTTTAAACTTTTTTTGTTTCTTTTGCCTACAATTGCTGAAAATATTGGAGCACTCTTTGATTACTCGCTGACAAATTTGGTTATTTTCATAGTTGATTATTCCAGTAGGAAGTATGTGAAATGCGTTTATGTAAATAATTGTGATCTATTTAATAATTGAATTTTAATATTTATAGAATAGTTTTAAATTTTATTTGGAGAAAGTTCTAAGTATAATAATCAGGGTGTTTCTGTTCTGATAAAAAAAAAACTAAGAGAAATAGAATAATGAAAAGAAAAATTGAAGTGTAACGTCAGGTGAAATTGCCTTTTTCAAGTTATCTTTAAGTAAATGGTTTTGATGAGCTGTGGTCAGGTTCTCTTGTAAATGGTCTTTTCATTTTTTGGTCAGGAGAATAGGTTGGACAAGTTATTGACAAGCTTATCGCTGCCGCTGCTAGCTACCTCTTATTCTGCTTTGTTGCTGCTGTGGTACTTAATTAATCTGCTTGCCCTTCCTACCATTTTCTGACTATTTGCCATGTCACTATGGCTCTTGGTGTTAGTTTGCTGCACAAAAATCTGTTGAAACTGCTTGTTTTATCATTTAATGTAGGTTCAGGCTGGGGCCAGGGGTATTGAGAGCATGGATTGGGCTACAATAGTTATGCAGATGTATAAATCATGGGCCCAACAACGTGGATATAATATAACTGCAACAGATGAAATGCTTGGTGACATTGTAGGAATCAAGGTTCTCCTTCTTACCATCCTTCCTGAGTCCCTTTTTAAGTTATTTTACATTTCTACATATTTCTTATGTGCTTGGATTCAGGATCAACGTGTTTTGTGTAGCTATGGTTTCTGATTTTCAAGTACTTGTATAATGAGCATTTAAGTTTCAAGCAAGATTTTCAAGTACTAATGCACAAATTTCTTCAATTAGTTATTAGAATCCTTTCTTCAAAACCCAACAACCAAGAGACAGCAAAGTCTGCGGCATAAGTAATGGCATCATCACAATCTTACCTTACACAGTTAAGGCTAGTTATCACACCACCTAACCCATCACATCATTCTCCTTGATCATCATGTGCGTCCTATGTTATATCCCCATCACCATAAAACAAAAAGGTTTTTTCAAGTATTAAGAAATCAGTTTTCAACGTATTGAATAAAGTAAACTTTAAAAAATTTTCTTTAGATCCAAATAATTGATAATTAAGATTTGATGGATGATCAATGATGGGATTTTTTCACTTTCAGAAGGAGAATTAAGAGAAGTGGCAGCAGAAAGCAGCAGAGGTTGTGTCTTTTGAGCATTTTCCTGCAGAGAGTTCTCTTGAAGCAACTATTGAGGGTAGCACCACATCAACTCCAGTGGTTAAGGATAGAAATCATGCCACTGCGACTGCCGCAGCTGCTGATTCAATCCTACTATAGAAGATACCTTGTAAGACTATTGACATTCATGTCCTTTTGCAGCTTCATAATCCATAAATAAGCCAACCACTCTACTGTTGCACTTTTTAATCATACACATGTAATTAACTCTTGTCTTACTTGTTATTGAATGGTGTAGGCTCAACGTGCACTGCGTGCTTTGAAGGGATTGGTGAGGCTACAAGCACTTGTAAGGGGACATAATGTGAGCAAGCAAGCGCAGATGACAATGCAGTGCATGCAAGCATTGCTTCGAGTTCAGGCAAGAGTAAGGGCTCAGAATCCAGTTAAATAATGAGAAGAAGCAACATCAAGCAACAATGAAGAGGGAGAGAGCTCTTGCTTATGCCTTCAACTATCAAATTGAGAGTCCTCAATTGGATTAGAACTGGTTGGAGCGTTGGCTATGCTTAAGTCGAGATTACACTAACTGGAGATGGCACGCCAGGCTCAGTTGAATGAAATGGGATAATGCAGACTGATATGGGATATGAAATTAGACCTCAATTGATTGTATTTATCCGGATGCATTTGATAACTATATTGGATATAAGTGAATGATATGGCTAATTTAGTTTAAATTCTCCAAATTTAGTTTGAATTCTATTAATATAATACTAATTTTTATTAATTAATTTTTTTTAAATAATATTTACATATTTTTGTCAATGTTTTTTATTATTTTTGGAGTGCATTAGAGTACATGTAAAAATATATATTGGATTATTTTTTTTTTAATTTCATAAGGATATAGTCACACTTTAAGAATATACTTTTTTCAGCTATTCTCTACACTTTAAAAACGTAACAAAATTGTGATTTTCTTGTAATTCTAACCACCAAACACAATATTTAGTTCTTAATCTTTAAAAACAAACACTACATAATACTTTATGCGACTCAAACTTACTAACACAAGCTGCAATCATTTGAAGTCCATAACCACTCAAATGATGCAATATTATAATATAATTATGTTATACTTATATGTATTTAAAAGTTTAGCGATTAATTAGTTATTCAATAAAATTATATATTTCATTTTTCTATTAAAAAATATTTGATTATTTTACTGTGATGAATTTAATTATTTTATTATAACATGTTTAATTATTTTAATAATGACTAGTTATTTTAATTTATTACTAAAGTATGTCAAACATATACTCTTTCTTTTTCAAATTAATTGTGTTTTTTTTAATTGTGCACAAATATTAGGACAACCATTAAATTTTATTAAAAATATTAAGATAAATTTAATTATTTTATTAAATTATACTCTTTCCATTTTCTGGAATTGTAGTGCGGCTTATTTGCTTGTGTCATTATGACAAAAAATAAATAAAGAAATTAAATTCAATAAATTTTTACTAGACACAAATTAAGGGTGAATATTTATCTTGGTTTTGGATAATTTTTTTAAAAGACTATAAGGTTTCTAAAAATAATATTTTTTTATATTTGATTTTTAATTACACAAGAGACTACTATTAATCTCTTTATTAATGACCTCTCTCTTAAGATAATAGAATATTTCTATGTGGCACATTAATCAATTGATCTATTGTTAAGTATCAATTAGGATTGACAGATATTTTTATTGAGGGTCAGCTTATGGTTAAAGATATTATTAGGAGTCATTTAGAACTTTTTTTTCTAATTTTTATTATCTTTTTCATATACATTAGTGATTTTAATTTCTTTTTACTTATAAAAATTGAATAGAGGACATACACATTAATAAGATTTTTGCTAATAATTGTTATTATCAGTCTTATCTATTTGTTACTAGTTATTTCAAAATGTTAAAAATTGTATCTTTGATGTTATATATAGGTGAGTAGTTGACATAAATATTTTCGTTTGTTGTATCTATTTTTTAAAAAATATTATGTCAACTTTTTTATTATTTATTATAAAATAGAATATGCACTACTTCTTTTAATAATAATAAGTTTATGATGGTTAATTTAAATTGAATACACTTAAAACTTAATGTTACAATGGGTAACCGGAGATTAATGGGTTGGACTTATAAGGTTAGCCCAAACGTCAGAAGGAGGCAGTTTCTGACTTGGCTTGCGTCTAGGAGCTGCCGTCTGACTTGTATGTGTGATGGGATGGGGGTAGTACCTGCAAAGACATTTCGATGCCTAAGTTAGCAAAAGGTTTGGCAGGTTTAGAGAGTATTGGAATTTAGAGATACCTGAGGGGTGTCAATGTATTTATAGTGGTGAACCAATAACCACCGTTGGAGTAGTTCTACCTTTTAAGGTGGATAACCGTTCATTTATCTTAAGGAACTTGAGATATGGCTCCTGGAAGTGGGTTGAGAGATTTTAGGGGTAGTTACTTATTTGAATAAGGGTTATCTGGTAGCTAACCTTCGATCCCGACTTCCTTAAAGTGGAGTTTGTGTCGAATCCGACCTTTTCTGAGGAGGTCGGTGAGTAGCGAAGGCCAATCTTTGGATTGGACCTTTTTGGCTTATTTGGACTTGGGTCTTAATGTTGGGTCAGAGTATGAACAGTGCCCCTACTCGAGTCCAATCTCTTTCATTTATGGGTTGGGCTCGAGTATTTGAACTCAAGCTTGTAGCCGATGTAATGTAGAAACCGACGTGATTTTTGGAACCGACGTGATTCAAATTTCTCAACAGTTGGGTCTAATCAAACGTCGCATCCGTTATAGGTTTTGCATTTACACGTGGGAGCAGTTACATTGGTAACGGCGCATTTCCTTAATGATTGCATCGATTTTTACCAAGTTGCCCCTGGCGTGTTTATAAATGCTTTTCCCTCTCTTTTCTTCTGTTTTCTTTCACTTTCTGAAAACTTTCTGCTTACACCTTTTCAAAGGAAATTCTTTAGCCTTCCTTCTTGGAGTGTATCGCCGCTACTGTACTCGTTTTCTTTCGTGTCTATCAACAAAGGTTAGTCTCTTTTCCTTCTCTTCTTTATTATCTTATGCTTCGTTTCGCACATTTAGAAGAATTTTTGTGTGTTCCTAGCGAGTCTTGTTTGTAGGTCTAGTGAATTGGTTCTATTGAGGGACTATTTTGGCTTTTTAGAGACCCTATTTTTGATCTTTTTCCATTTTTCTTTGTAGGTCTCGTTGTCTTTTTAACTATATCCTTTTTACTGGAAAGATGTCTTCCCTCGAGTCCCTTTCGTAATGGGTGGATGATACCGTTCTGAAGGAAAGCCCTCTAGTAGATGTTGATTATATCACTGACCTTCGTACCCATCATAGGATTAGTAGTGATGAGGTTGATAAGCCCAAATATGAGTTCGTAGCCTAGGTCCTGAAGACCGGGTTTGTTTCAGGAGGGTTGCTGACTCAGACCCACGTTTTCTCTTCATGTATGACTGTCTTTTTACCCGTCTGGGGGTTTTCTTTCCATTTTTTGACTTTGAAATGGAGGTTTTGAACCATTGCCGAGTTGCTCCTATGCAGCTCCACCCCAATTCTTGGGGGTTTATGAGAATTAACCAACTTGTCAGCCGAGAGCTAGACTTCCCATTTTCCCTAAAGATCTTTTTCTATCTTTTTCATCTGACCAAGCCTTTTATTGATCAAAATAATAAACAAGTGTGGGTATCTTTTCGAGCCATTCAAGGTCGGAAAGTTTTCTCCAAGTTTGACAAGTCTTTTCACGATTTCAAGAACTTTTTCTTCAAAATCCAAGCAGTAGAAGGTGACCATCCCTTTTTCCTTAATGAAGATTCCAACCCCTTCTTTCCTCTGTATTGGCTAAAGGCTTCTCCTGTAGAGAAGTACAGCTTAGATGATTTGGATGAAGTTGAGGAGGCTTTAGTGGGGTTCTTCTGAGATTCTTGGGAAGGGCCCCCTATTTGGTCACTAAGAAATTTCTTTTGGGATCTCCGAGCTTTGTACGGACCCAATTAGGTAGCTTTTTATTTTTTCTTTTTGTGGATTTTGGTAATTTTCCAACTTGTAGTCTTCTGACTTGTAGTTTAATTTTTATGTTTTCTTCTTTTCAGAGATGGTGAAAAAAAGTTCCAGTGCCTCCTACTAGAAGGTCCAGGATGCCAAGAGAAGGTCTCGGGCTCGGGTTGGTTGATGTCGTAAGGGCCGCCGGCGCTCCTCCTCCTCCTCCTCCTCCTCCACCTTGTGATCTAAGGACCTCTTCTCGTCCCATTATGGTAACTTCTACCTCTACTTTTTCTCTTCTTCCCCCCGCCCGACCTTCCCCTAAACCCGAGAAGAAGAAGCGTAAGACTTCAGAGTCTGGCTCTTCTTTTTCTGGGGAGGGTTGATAAACCCCATTTTTAGGGTTTATCTTGTGTTAAATTTAGAGCATTTTGTTAACCTTTTCTCACATTTATTAAATAAAATAGCATAGTTTTATAATTGTCTCCTAAGTTGTCCTTGAATGTGAAAACATGCTTTTAGATCCTTAATTTGATCATTTTAATCTTCCTTTGATTCCACTAGATGACTTGATGTGTTCGTTAGTGATTTCAGATTTAGAAGGCTAGGAATGGACCAAAGGAGTGAAGAGGAAAGCATGCAAAGTGGAGAAATCATGAAAAGCCAAAGATTTGAGACAAGTCCATGGACACGCATGTGAACTAGACGCATACGCGTGGATCGCGCAAAATCCCATGGACGCGTACACGTGCTGTACGCGTACGCGTCGATACTGGCACATGATTTTTAAGTGAAATCGTGCCCGGCGAATCCACAGAGGCTGTGGGCCCAGTTTGGAACCAACTTTGGCACCAAAATGCTTAAAAGACCAAGGATTGAAGGGGAAGGCATCATTCATTCATAAGATTCCATTCATTAGACACAATTAGGATTCAAGATCTAGTTTTAGAGTAGTTTCTAGAAAGAGAAGCTCTCTCTTCTCTCTAAAATTAGGATTAGGATTAAGTTTATTTCTTCTCTAGATCTAGGTTTAATTCATGTTTTGATTTACTTTTTCTTTATCAATTGTTGCTCCTCTACTCTTCCCCTCTCTAGTTTTGGATTTTAATTCATGCAATTCTTTACTTTTATTTTGATGCACTCTTGTTCTTCTACTTTCCTTTTAATGCAATTCATGTTCTATGTTCCTTTGTTGTTGATTTATTTTATTGTTGTTAATTCTTTGCAATTAGTAACTGTAGATCTATAATTCTTTAAATTTGATTTTACTTTCCTTTTATGCCTTTCAAGTGTTTGATTAAATGCTTGAAAGGATGCTAGAGTAGAATTTTCTCCTCTTGGCTTTGGTTGAATAATTTGTGATTCTTGAGTTATCTAATTCCTTTGTTGAATGATAACTAGAGATTGCTAATTGACTTGAATGCCACTAAGCTAGTCTTCCCTTAGGAGTAGGCTAGGACTTGTGGAATTAAGTTGATTCATCCACTTGACTTTCCTCCATGGTTAGAGGTTAACCAAGTGGGAGCAATGAACAACTCTCATCATAATTGATAAGGATAACTAGGATGGGACTTCTAATTCTCATACCTTGTCAAGAGCTTTGTTAGTTGCTAGTTTAATTCCTTTGTCATTTATATTTCTTGTTCATTATCTCAAAAACCCCAAACATACCTCATAACCAATAATAAGAATACTTTATTGCAATTCCTAGGGAGAATGACCCGAGGTTTGAATACTTCGGTTTATATTTTTAGGGGTTTGCCACTTGTGACAACCAAATTTTTGTATGAAAGGATTATTGTTAGTTTAGAAACTATACTTGCAATGAGTCTTTATTGTGAAATTCTAGACCACACAAAAATCCGATCATCAAAATGGCGTCGTTGCCGGGGAGTTACAATTGTGTGCCTTGTTATTGGTTATCGTATATATGTGAATATTGTGAATATGTGTGTCTTTTGTTTGTTTGTTAGCTTTTGTTAGCTTAGGACTTTCTTAGTTTTGTTTTCATTTCCACTATGAATTCTCACCCTTTTGGCTTTGAGTTTGGATCAAATTGTGTTGAATAAAATGTGAACCTCAATGACAACATGTATCAAGGATGGAACATTCAAGGTTGGGAGGAGCCGCAAGCTTATGGATAACCTTCTTGGCAACAACCCCCTCCGGTCTCATATAGGTATAACTCCAATCCTAATGCATACCAATCTAATAGGCGTGGTGGTTCTTGTTGCACGTGTCGCCAACCCCCACCACATGCCTATGGACCACCTCATCAATATGATCCTCAACCATACTCACAAGCCCCTTTTAACCAAATACCTTCCCATGATTCATATCCATCATATGACCAATCACCCATATCATATTCCTATGACCAATATGAGCAAGAACCTTTAGAAACACCACAATCTTATCATGATTGTTACCAAGAACTACCTCAATACACACCACCGTCATATCCCCAAGAAGAAGAACCATCGTCCTACGATAAACCCTTTCTCCAAAATGATGAACCTTCGTATCCACCCCAAGCCCCAATAGGTAACTCTCTCGCTTTGCTACTTCAAGGACAAGAGGCCATGCAAAGGAATGCACTAGAGTTTGTGGCTAATTTGACCGAGGTAGTGCACACTTTAGCCTACCAATGCTTGAACACTCAAGGTACTTCCGTGGCTACATGCGAAAAACCAAAAGAAGAGCAAAGTATGAAAGAGAAATTAGAGGCTCCGGTGGAGAGTAATGAGCTAGATTTTGTATTGGAACAGTTGGAGGAAGCCATGATTGTTGAAGAGAAGGAAGAAGTGGTTGAAGATTTAGGAGATGCGGAACCACCATGGGAATCTCAAGGATCTCTCTCCAAGAAGCTTAATAATGATGTTGAGGAGGGTGTACAATCTACAAAGCATATCATAGTTGAAAACATTGAAGAGGCTAATCAAGAGGAAGAATCCATCATTGATGAATTCTTATCCAAAATGGAGTCTTCCCCTATGGAATTTGAAGTTGAAGTTATTGAAGACAACTTACCATCAAGAAACATTGAGGACCTTGTTGAAGACTCTTCCAATGAATGTGAAGCCGACGTTGAAGTAGATTTTACACAACCTCTAAAGTTTGACTTGATTGATGATGAGGAAGATTTGGAAGAAGTCACCAAGCAAGAAGAATTTGAAGAAAGTTGTTAAGAGGTGGAAATCACTAAGGAAGAGCACAAGGGAGTAGACCTCGCATTGTCTAAGTGTGGGAAAGTCATCCTTCCTAAGTCACCATCCAACATAATATTTAAGTGGGTAAAATTCCTATCTTTAAGCTTTACTTTCTCACTTGAATATAATTTGATTGAAACGGATGGTCAACTTAGAGCTCTTAGTGGAACTAAGAGTAAAAGGGAGTTGTGTAGTGGTAAGAAGTTAGGTATTAAGCTCATCAAGGTCAAGTTTTCAAGGCTTAGAGACCATGATTGGGTGAATGCTACTTCGTATAGGTCTAGGAAGAGAATTTGGTATGCTAAAGAGAATTCTATGCGTCAATGATGTGTGAGCATCTTTTCTATCTTTTCCTAATGAATTTACATCTAATTTGTTGAGTTTAATCAAGAATTAATTATATTTTAGCCACTATGGATGCTATTTTGAGTTTTGTGCAATACTGTTTATTTTAGGTAGCATTCGGCTAGATTTGATGGAGTTTCTACAGCACAAGAATCAAAGGAGATGGCTGCGAGGAGCGACGCACACGCGTGCCTGACGCGTGTGTGTGAATTGGAGGTATCCATGGCGACGCGTGCGCGTGACTGACGCGCACACGTGAATTGAAGATTTGCTCAGCGATGCGTACGCGTGACTGACGCATACGCGTGACATGCGCCACGTGCAGAAAAACGCAGAAAATGCTGGGGGCGAACTCTGGGCTGTTTTGACCCAGTTTCCAGCCCAGAAAACACAGATTAGAAGCTGCAGAATGGACAAAACAAGTGGTCCCCACCCATCAGCTGAAGACTTGCTAATTAATTCGAATTTAAATTCAAATCTTATTTTGAGAAAAAGATATTATTTTAATTTTAGATAGATTTTAAATTAATTATGATTAATTATAAAAGGGATTCTAACAGGGTTATTCCAACACAACATTATTCCATTCCAATTTACAATCCTAGTTTTTTACTCTGAACCATGAGCAACTAATCCTCCATTGTTAAGGTTAGGAGCTCTGTCTAATTGTATGGATTGATTCGTTTGCTCTTTCTAATTTAATTCATGTTTTGATTTATATTTCAATAATTGTTTTCGTTCTTTATTTTATGAATTTGGGTGGAACGGAAGTATGACCCATGTTCTAATTGAGTTCTTGTAAAACTTGGAAAAGCTCTTTACTTGAACAACAGCTTGAAAATATATTATCCTGAATTTCTAATTGTTTGTATTTAACGAGATACGTGACATATAATCCCCTTATTTTTGGATAATTAGGATTCTTGTGGCATATAAACTAGAAATTGATCATCATCCTCTAATTGAAATTAATTGACCAAGAAATTGGCAGTTAATGAATTTTAGAGGAGACTAGGAAGGTCTAAGGAATTAGGGTCTAGTCACAAATAGTTTGCCATGAATTAAATTTTGCATGATTAAAATAGTTAGTAATGAAAATCAATCCGGAAAATAGATATATCTGAAACCTTAACTATTTCTCCATATATATTTCACAACTTCTTTACTGTTTGCATTCTGAAATTCTTAATTACTATTTAATGCTCTTTGAATATCAAAATACTCTTTTCTGCTTGCCTAACTAAGCCTATCACTCAATAACTGTTGCTTAATCCATTAATCCTCGTGGGATCGACCCTTACTCACATAAGGTATTAGTTGGTACGACCCGGTACACTTGCCGGTTAGTTTGTGGGTTGTAAAATACCACACCAAGTTTTTGGCGCCGTTGCCGGGGACTGATAGTGATTAACAACTATTAGTTGTTTGATTGTTTAGATTAGGCATTTTAATTTTAATTTTATTTAAATTTTATTTTATTATTTTCGAAAAAAATATTTAAAAAAATAATATATAGCGCTAATGTTTTCCCTTAATTTCTGAAATTAAGTTTGGTGTTACCTAGTTAATTTTGTTTTAATTGTTCTATCTAATTTTTTTTTAATTTTCGAATTTTTTTTATAGAATAGTTAGTATTTTTATTTTATTTCTTTACATAGGTTACCTCACTGGGAATTCTCTGCACTCTGACGTAGAGATTCCCATCTTTTCTTGTTTTCTGTTTGTTTATGCGCAAGAATAGAGACAAAGAACATCTCTTAGAATTTGATCCTGAACCTGAAAGGACTTTCAGGCGGCATTTACAACAAGCAAGACGTTACAAGGCTGCAGAATCCACTATGGATCCTAACAATGCTGATAATGCCAATGTGGCAAACCCGAATGGGAATGAACAACAAAGGAGAGTACTTGGCTCTTTCTCCGCTCCTACAGCAGATCTGTATGGAAAAAGCATTGTGGTACCTCCTATAGCTGCGAACAACTTTGAGTTGAAGCCACAATTAGTCACCTTGGTACAATAAAACTGCCAGTATCACAGTCTTCCCCATGAAGACCCAAATCAATTTATTTCTAATTTTCTGCAAATATGTGATACTGTGAAGACAAATGGAGTGAACCCAGAGGTGTACAAACTCATGCTCTTCCCGTTTGCTCTGAGGGATGGAGCAAAGCTATGGCTAGATTCTCAATCCAAGGAGAGTTTAGATACTTGGAACAAGGTGGTTACTGAGTTTTTCAGTAAATTTTTCCCACCAAAGAAGCTGACTAAGCTTAGGGTGGAGGTTCAGACCTTCAGACAAAAGGATGGTGAGACTCTGTATGAAGCTTGGGAGAGATACAAGCTACTGACTAGGCAATGCCCTCCAGACATGTTCTTCAAATGGACTCAACTAGATATCTTTTATGAAGGCTTGGGTGAAATGTCCAAGATGTGCTTAGACAATTCTGCAGGAGGTTCATTGCACAAGAAGAAAACACCGGAGGAGACTATTGAGCTTATTGAATTGGTTGCTAGCAACCAATATTTATACTCATCTAACAAGAATCCGGTGAACTCTGAGACCCCTCAAAAGAGAGGCATGTTGGAAGTAGAAGCTGTTAATGCTCTTCTTGCTCAGAACAAGCTGATGTCTCAGCAAATAAATCTACTTACTCAATAGATAGGTGGCATGCAAGTATCATCTATCAACACACAAAATTTACCACAAGAAATATCCTATGACATGGCAGGTAATTTTGTGCAAAATGATAATTATGATTATGCCCAACCTTCTTTTGAACAGGTGAATTACATGAGGAATGGTCCTAGGAATCCCAACAATAATCCATATTCTAAGACATACAACCAGGAATGGAGAAATCACCCAAATTTTAGATGGAGGGACCAACCTCAGAGACCTCAGAACTTCAACAATAGTTTTCAGGGTGGTGTCCAGCAGAACAATGATTGGGAAGCAATATTGACAGGTTTTAGACAGGAAACTAGAGCATCCATCAAGACCCTGGAGATTCAAATGGGTCAATTAGCCACAAAAGTAACTGAAATTGATCAGAGGACCACTAATAGCCTTCCTGGTAACACAATTCCAAATCCAAGAGAGGAATGCAAGGCTATCACCTTGATAAGTGGACAAGTGGCAAGTACGGAAGCACAAGTTATGCAGGAAACCAGAGCCTCCATTAGAAATTTAGAGGTGCTAGTGGGCCAACTGAGCAAGCAAATACTTGAGAGGTCTGCAAGTACATTTCAAGGTGATACAGTGGTGAATCCAGGAGAAGATTGCAAGGTTATTCAATTGAGAAGTGGTAAAGTAGCTGGCTCTGAGACCAAGGCCAATGAAGAGCTATTTGAAAAGGAAGCTCCAGAGGAGAAGAAGGGAGAATTGGAGCACGCTCCTCCAAAGCGTGCAGACAACTCATTCCCAAACTCTCTTGACACTTATCCTACATTGCCAAAGGCTCCTGAGTACAAGCCTAAGATGCCATATCCTCAGAGACTTCAAAAGGAGACAAAGGACAAGCAGTTTTCAAAGTTCTTGGAAGTCTTCAGAAAGTTGCAAATCAATATTCCGTTTGTTGAGATTTTGGAATAAATGCCTATCTATGTCAAGTTCATGAAGGAGCTGTTGTCGAAGAAGAAGCGTTTAAAGGGAGATGAGACAGTAGTCCTAACTAAAGAATGTAGTGTTGTAATTCAGAATAACTTGCCAAGGAAGATGCCAGATCCAGGGAGCTTTCAAATTCCATGCACCATTGGGAGCACAATCTTTGAGAAAGCCCTATGTGATTTGGGGGCAAGCATAAATCTAATGCCCTTATCTATGATGAAGAAGCTGCAAATTCAAGAGGCACAACCCACAAAGATAGCATTACAAATGGAAGACAAATCTATGAAGCCTACATACGGATTAGTGGAGAATATATTGGTCAAGGTGGGCAAGTTCTTCCTCCCAGCAGACTTTGTGATTCTTGACACGGGGGAGGATGAGAATGCCTCTATAATTCTAGGAAGACCATTCCTAGCCACTGGAAGAGCTCTGATTGATGTAGAAGTGGGCAAATTAGTGCTTAGAGTGTATGATGAGTAACTAGTCTTCCATGTTTTCAAATATGTACATTCAGCAGGTGAAGAAGAGAGGTGCATGCAGACTGAGCTTATTGATCCAACGCTTCAAAAACCCCCTGATGATACACAGCAGAATCTGCAGCTCAAACCTCCCTTGGTAACAATCAATAAAATTCCTCCTGACATCAAACTTAAGTTTGGTGTTGGGAATGCATCATCTACCAAAGAGGAGGTTCCCAAAAAGAAGAAAGTACCTGGTGCACGAAATTGCAATCACACTTTTGCAACTCCGCACAACTAACCAGCAAGTGCACTGGGTCGTCCAAGTAATACCTTGCGTGAGCAAGGGTTGATCCCACGGAGATTGTCGGCTTGAAGCAAGCTATGGTTATCTTGTAAATCTTAGTCAGGATATCAGAAATTATCAGGATTGATTGTGAAAAGCAAAAGAACATGAAATGGTTACTTGTTTTGCAGTAATGGAGAATAAGTTGAGGTTTTGGAGATGCTCTGTCTTCTGAATCTCTGCTTTCCTACTGTCTTCTTCATCAAACACGCAAGGCTCCTTCCATGGCAAGCTGTATGTAGGGTTTCACCGTTGTCAATGGCTACCTCCCATCCTCTCAGTGAAAATGTGTCACAGCATGGCTAATCATCTGTCGGTTCTCGGTCAGGCCGGAATAGAATCCAGTGATTCTTTTGCGTCTGTCACTAACGCCCCGCCTGCTAGGAGTTTGAAGCTCATCACAGTCATTCAATCATTGAATCCTACTCAGAATACCACAGACAAGGTTTAGACCTTCCGGATTCTCTTGAATGCCGCCATCAGTTCTAGCTTATACCACGAAGATTCCAGTTAAAGAATCCAAGAGATAACTACTTAATCTAAGGTAGAACGGAGGTGGTTGTCAGGCACGCGTTCATAGTTGAGAATGATGATGATTGTCACGGATCATCACATTCATCCGGGTTAAGAACAAGTATTATCTTAGAATGGAAGCAAGCATGATTGAATGAGAAACAGTAGTAATTGCATTAATCCATCAAGACACAGCAGAGCTCCTCACCCCCAACCATGGGGTTTAGAGACTCATGCCGTGGAAGATACACAAAGAAACGTGTAGAGTGTCATGAGGTACTGATACAATGTCCAAAAGATCCTATTAATAGTAAACTAGTAACCTAGGGTATACAGAAATGAGTAAATGACGTAAAAATCCACTTCTGGGTCCACTTAGTGTGTGCTTGGGCTGAGCAATGAAGCATTTTCGTGTAGAAACCTTTTCTGGAGTTAAACGCCAGCTTTTATGCCAGTTTGGGCGTTTAACTCCAAGTTTTATGCCAGTTCCAGCGTTAAACGCTGGAAATTCTGAGGCTGATTTGCCACGCCGGTTTGGGCCATCAAATCTTGGGCAAAGTATGAACTATCATATATTGATGGAAAGCCCAGGATGTCTACTTTCCAATGCCGTTGAGAGCGCGCCAATTGGGCTTCTGTAGCTCCAGAAAATCCACTTCGAGTGCAGGGAGGTCAGAATCCAACAGCATCTGCAGTCCTTTTCAGTCTCTGAATCAGATTTTTGCTCAGAACCCTCAATTTCAGCCAGAAAATACCTGAAATCATAGAAAAATACACAAACTCATAGTAAAGTCCAGAAAAGTGAATTTTAACTAAAAACTAATAAAAATATACTAAAAACTAACTAAATCATACTAAAAACATACTAAAAACAATGCCAAAAAGCGTATAAATTATCCGCTCATCACAACACCAAACTTAAATTGTTGCTTGTCCTCAAGCAACTGAAAATCAAAATAGGATAAAAAGAAGAGAATATACTATAGACTCCAAAATATCAAGGAAACTAGCTCCAATTAGATGAGCGGGACTAGTAGCTTTTTGCCTCCGAACAGTTTTGGCATCTCACTCTATCCTTTGAAGTTCAGAATGATTGGCATCTATAAGAACTCAAAACTCAGATAGTGTTATTGATTCTCCTAGTTAAGTATAATGATTCTTGAACATAGCCAGTGTATGAGTCTTGGCTGTGGCCCAAAGCACTCTGTCTTCCAGTATTACCACCAGATACATACATGCCACAGACACATAATTGGGTGAACCTTTTCAGATTGTGACTCAGCTTTGCTAGAGTCCCCAATTAGAGGTGTCCAGGGTTCTTAAGCACACTCTTTTTGCCTTGGATCACAACTTTATTTCTTTTCTTTTCTCTCTTTTTTTTCGTTTTTTTTTATCACACTGCTTTTTCTTGCTTCAAGAATCAATTTGATGATTTTTCAGATCCTCAATAACAGTTCTCCTTTTCCATCATTCTTTCAAGAGCCAACAATTTTAACATTCTTAAAACAAAAAATTCAAAAGACATATGCACTGTTCAAGCATTCATTCAGAAAATAAAAAGTATTGTCACCACATCAAACTAATTCAACTAGTTTCAAAGATGAATTTAAAATCCTGTACTTCTTGTTCTTTTGTGATTAAAGCATTTTTCATTTAAGAGAGGTGATGCATTCATAGGACATTCATAGCTTTAAGGCATAGATACTAAGATACTAATGATCATGTAATAAGACACAAACATAGATAAACATAAGCATAAAAATTTGAAAAATAGAAAATAAAGAACAAGGAGATTAAAGAACGGGTCCACCTTAGTGATGGCGGCTTGTTCTTCCTCAATGTCTCTTCCTTGCCTTTGTTGCTCCTCTCTCATGATTCTATGATCTTCTTTAATTTCATGGAGGAGGATGGAATGTTCTTGGTGCTTCACTCTTAGTTGTCCCATGTTGGAACTCAATTCTCCTAGGGAGGTATTGATCTGCTCCCAATAGTTTTGTGGAGGAAAGTGCATCCCTTGAGATGAATCTCTCCATCTCCCATGGCTCGGAGGTGGAAGCTTTTGCCTTCCCTTTCCTCTTTTTAGAGGTTTCTCCGACCTTAGGTGCCATAAATGGTTATGGAAAACCAAAAAGCAACGCTTTTACCACACCAAACTTAGAAGGTTTGCTCGTCCTCGAGCAAAAGAAGAAAGAAGAAAGAGAGTGGTGGGGTAGGTGGGGATCCTGTGGGGTCCACAGATCCTGAGGTGTCAAGGAAAAGTCATCCCTGCACCAAGTAGCGAGCAAAATTGCTCCCTGTGCCAATTCTGGCGTTAAACGCCGGGCTGGTGCCCATTTCTGGCGTTTAACACCAACTTGGTGCCCATTCCTGGCGTTTAACGCCAGTCTGGTGCCCCTTTCTGGCGTTAAACGCCTGGAATGGTGCCAGACTGGGCGTTAAACGCCCATCTGCTAGCCTTACTGGCGTTTAAACGCCAGCAAGTTCTCCTCCAGGGTGTGCTGTTTTTCTTTCTATTTTTCTTTTTGTTTTTGTTTTTTCAATTGATTTTGTAACTTCTCATGATCATCAACCTATAGAAAACATAAAATAACAAAGGAAATTAGATAAAATATAACATTGGGTTGCCTCCCAACAAGCGCTTCTTTAATGTCAGTAGCTTGACAGTGGGCCCTCATGGGGCCTCACGGAGGTTCAGAGCAATGTTGAAACCTCCCAACACCAAACTTAGAGTTTGAATGTGGGGGTTCAACACCAAACTTAGAAGTTGGTGGTGGCCTCCCAACACCAAACTTAGAGTTTGACTGTGGGGGCTCTGTTTGACTCTGTTTTGAGAGAAGCTCTTCATGCTTCCTCTCCAGGGTTACAGAAGGAGAACCTTGAGTCTTATAGTTTGCACTGTCTGTAAGCCACGGAGTTTCCTGAATAGCAAATAATTGCTCATCCGGAAAGGTTTCAGAGATCTCAGTAGGAAGGAGGGATGCTCCTGCTACTGGTTCTATCCGGGACAGGTGATCAGCTACTTGATTTTCTGTCCCTTTTCTGTCTCTTATTTCTATATCAAACTCTTGCAGAAGCAACACCCATCTTATGAGCCTGGGTTTTGAATCCTGCTTTGTGAGTAGATATTTAAGAGCAGCATGGTCAGTGTACACAATCACTTTTGATCCTACTAAATAAGATCTGAACTTGTCAATGGCATAAACCACTGCAAGTAACTCTTTTTCTGTGGTTGTGTAGTTCTTCTGTGCATCATTTAGAATACGGCTGCCATAATAAATGACGTGCAGAAGCTTACCATGCCTTTGTCCCAATACTGCACCAATGGCATGGTCACTGGCATCACACATTAGTTCAAATGGTAATGTCCAGTCTGGTGCAGAGATGACTGGTGCTGTGACCAGCTTAGCTTTCAGGGTCTCAAACGCCTGCAGACACTCCTTATCAAAGATAAATGGCGTGTCAGCAGCTAGCAGATTACTCAGAGGTTTGGCAATTTTTGAAAAATCCTTTATAAACCTTCTGTAGAATCCTGCATGCCCCAGAAAGCTTCTGATTGCCTTAACAGTGGTAGGTGGTGGTAATTTTTCAATTACTTCAACTTTAGCTTGATCCACCTCTATTCCCTTGTTTGAAATTTTATGCCCAAGGACAATACCTTCAGTCACCATAAAGTGACATTTTTCCCAGTTTAAAACTAGGTTGGTCTCTTGGCATCTTTTCAGACTAAGTGCTAGATGGTTAAGACAGGAGCTGAATGAGTCTCCAAATACTGAAAAGTCATCCATGAAGACTTCCAGAAATTTCTCTACCATATCTGAGAAGATAGAGAGCATGCACCTTTGAAATGTTGCAGGTGCATTGCACAAACCAAAAGGCATCCTTCTGTAGGCAAATACTCCAGAAGGACATGTAAATGCTGTTTTCTCTTGGTCCTGAGGATCTACTGCAATTTGGTTGTAACCTGAGTAGCCGTCCAAAAAGCAGTAGTATTCATGACCTGCTAGTCTCTCTAGCATCTGGTCTATGAATGGTAAAGGAAAATGATCCTTTCTGGTGACTGTATTGAGCCTTCTGTAGTCAATACACATGCGCCACCCTGTAACTGTTCTTGTAGGAACTAGTTCATTCTTTTCATTATGAACCACTGTCATGCCTCCCTTCTTAGGGACAACGTGGACAGGGCTCACCCAGGGGCTATCAGAAATGGGATAAATAATCCCAGCCTCTAGTAACTTAGTGACCTCTTTCTGCACCACCTCCTTCATGGCTGGATTTAGCCGCCTTTGTGGTTGAACCACTGGCTTAGCATCATCCTCCAATAGGATCTTGTGCATGCATCTTGCTGGGCTAATGCCCTTAAGATCACTTATGGACCACCCAAGAGCTATCTTGTGTGTCCTTAGCACTTGAATTAGTGCTTCCTCTTCCTGTGGATTTAAAGCAGAGCTTATGATCACTGGAAAAGTGTCACCTTCTCCCAGAAATGCATATTTCAGGGATGGTGGTAGTGGCTTGAGCTCTGGTTTAGGAGGTTTATCTTCTTCTTGAGGAATTTTCAGAATTTCTTTTATTTCCTTTAGTTCCTCCAGATCAGGCTGAACATCTTTAAAGATGTCATCTAGCTCTGATTCAAGACTTTCAGTCATATTGACCTCCTCCACCAAAGAGTCAATAATATCAGTGCTTCTGTAGCTCCAGAAAATTGAGAGCGCGCCAATTGGGCTTCTGTAGCTCCAGAAAATCCACTTCGAGTGCAGGGAGGTCAGAATCCAACAGCATCTGCAGTCCTTTTCAGTCTCTGAATCAGATTTTTGCTCAGAACCCTCAATTTCAGCCAGAAAATACCTGAAATCACAGAAAAATACACAAACTCATAGTAAAGTCCAGAAAAGTGAATTTTAACTAAAAACTAATAAAAATATACTAAAAACTAACTAAATCATACTAAAAACATACTAAAAACAATGCCAAAAAGCGTATAAATTATCCGCTCATCAGTACCCAGAGGATGGAGAAACAAAAAGATCCCTACTGAAGGTTTCTCCCTAGGAATGAAGGTGGTGTTGACTAGCAATCCAAAGTGGATTTAAACAATAACCAGAATCCTCTCTCTGGAACATATTGAGCTACGTTATGGAGACACAGGAAAGAAGTTCAAAGTAAGGGATGAAGAGCTGAGCCCCTATGATCCTCCTCCTTAGAGGAGCTGACCGTCAAGCTAGTGACAATCAAGAAGCGCCTGTCAGGAGGCAACCCGATAATTTTTATCTTTAACTATTTTTATTTTTTGTAGTAGTAGTTTTCTTATTTATTTTATTTTTATTGAATTCTTACTAATTTTCTAATCATGCAGCTATGTTATTCCAGGAACCAAACACCTCAAGCTAAAAAAAACACATGACGCGCAAGCGTCACTGACGCAAACGCGTCAATCATGTGTGCATGAAAAACAAAATTTGAATAGAGGGATACGCGGGAGTGGCGCAAGAATGATGCCTCTAGCACAAACAAATCCACGTGTACGCGTACCCCATGCGTGCGCGTCGTTTGTGATTTTCACCATTCACGCGGGCGCGTCAGCGACGCGTACGCGTGACCTGAAAAATTGACATAAAAGAGTGTTTGGGCAGAGAGTTATGCTGGCTTGGGGCAGGAAGTATGATAGAAGCACAAATTTGGTCACGCGAATGCGTCCCTGACGCGTGCGCGTGCATGACGCGAATGCGTCGTATGCCAATATTGGTTCCCTATCCACGCGAACAGAAAGTTGCGTGTGCACGCGGCTGGATTCGCGTGAATCACACAAAACTAAGGGCATGCAGACGCATGCCTGATGCCCCCGCTTCATTAAGGAAAATTCGCGACCCACGCGTACACGTGCTGCACACATACGTGTCATCTTTGCCGCATAGTTTTCACTTTTCTTTCTCTCTCTCCCAATCCTAATTCTCTCTTGTTCTTTTATCTTTATATTCTTCTTTCCTCTCACTATTTATTTTTATTTTCAGTTCTTCTTTGCTTGAGGACAAGCAAACCTTTAATTTTGGTGTTGACGCTTCGCTTATGGCCTTTCTGGCACAAAAGAGAGGCGAATCATCTTCACGGAGGAGCACAACCTGAAGAATAAAGCGACCACTAGGATAACTAAGGTGGTTGAGTTCCTTTCATTTTATATTCCTTCCCGCTTTTACTATGTTATGTTCTGGTTTTCTGTTATTTTTCTTTGTTTGTTGCATGATCCCTTTATTAGTTAGAATCCTAGGACTAGTTTAATTTTCTCCTAATTACTTTAATTATGAAAAGATGTCTCATGTATTACTCACTGAACTTGAATTCAAATAAAAAATATAGAAGTGATGTATTGCATGAAAAATTGAGTTAATTTTAAGAGTAGTCTTATTTACTTAAATGTGGTGGTATTTTCTATGATTTTTAAATGCATGATATGAGCAGTGCATATCTGAATTTGAATCAAGGGATGTTGATGTATAAGGAACAGGAATTTAGAGAATTATTTTTTACTTCTCTGAAATAAACAAAAATTTAATCCTTGAAGCAAAAGAAACAGCAAAAGAAAATAAATAAATAAATAAATAAATAAATAATAAAAGCAAGGTCCAAGGCTCTGAGCATCAATGACTAGGGAGGTCAGACATGATTAAAAGCTCAAAGAGTTGTTTTCCTAGTCATATGCTTGTGGTGTGATTGTGTCAAGTAATCCTTAAGACAGAACACTTAGAGTCGAGACCAAGTGCGTTTAATAGAATATGCCAAAGGCTTTGAGCACCACTGTCTGGGAGTAACTGAAAGAAAAATTAGGACTCAAAGAGAGTCCCCCAGTTAAGTGCTTGTGGTGTTTCTGTGTCAAGTAATCCTTGAGACAAAACATTTAAAGTCACGGCTAGGTTCAAGGTGCAAAGCACCAAAGAAAAAAATAAATTAAAGTCAATTTTGCTGTGTTCAAGGATTAACCTGAAATGTAAAGATCAGAGAATTCATAATATTATCTGGATTCTTATTGTGGTGGTCGTTACGCGGATGCAGCATCATACTTAATACCCGAGAGTTAGGCTACCATCGCGCCAACACTAAGCTTCTCGCACAAGCCACCACTCACGCGGACGCACACAATACGCGTACGCGTCAATGCATTGGTGCGATACCAATACTTGTGACCTGAGAGTTGTGCTAACTCTAGGCCACCACTATGTCTCTGGCCCAACTCCTCACCCACATGGATGCGCAAGGTACGCGTCCGCATCCTTGCACACATACCCATCCATGCTCAGGCGCACCTGGCACCTTCGCGCCCATTCCTCTTTTGTTCACCGACACGGATGCGCATGGTGCGCGGACGCGTGGATTCAAAATGATAACCCTATCTACGCGAGCAATCCTAGCGCAGTTGCGCACCTCACCCCTTCTCTCTAATGTTCACTCTTTGTTTTCCCCCTCCACCTCCATGGCTCACCACCTTCCCTCAATAACCACCACCACCCAATTCTGCAACCCACTCCGGCCACCACTATCCGGCGGTACTCTACGCCGTCGACCGCCCCATCTTCACCATCTCTTTTTACTCTCTTCCTTCTTCCCACCTCAATTCTACCTCTCTCACCTCTCTCGGCCAATCACCGCCGTGGTCGCGACAGTCACTGGCGGCCCCTAAGTCACCTTCATCATCACTTCTTCTCCCATCTTCTCCCACCCTCTCTTCCCTGTTTTCTCTCTCCCTCACCGCACCCTACACCCTGGGCTGTCCCCTGTCTGCGCCCCCTGCTCCGCCGTGAGTACCACTGTCGGCACCACCACTAGGCGGCGCTGCTAGCCTCCTTCCCCTGCCTTTCTCCTATTTCTATTTCTCTGCTGCTTCACTGCCTTCTGTTCACTTATCTTTCGTTTAATTTTGCTAGTTAATTGTAGTTAATTAGTTAGTTCATTCTGTTTGTTAGGTTAGATAGAGACGCATGTGGTTAGGTAATTAGGATGTGGTTAGAGGATTCTAGGCCTGATAAGTTCTCCGTTCATGTTTACTTTCTGGATGATGCTAGTTTGCTGAGTGATGATTGATGTGTTGTTACTGCTACTGCTATGCTGATTTTCATTACTGCCTTGTTGGACTTTCTTTATTTGATTGTGTTTAATGTTGCCTGCGCATATGAAATCCATCTGTTTATCCTGATTACTGCACTCTTGGATTCATATGCGCTTTCTACTGCTATTTGTTATCCGGGAACGTCCAATTTACTGCCGGAATGCTGCCCAATTTCTAGAAATTGTTTTGTTTTTCAACTTGCATCCTAGGTATTGAACTTGGCACTTTTGATTTGAGACTTGCTTGACTTACGCCAAGTTCACTTCTTAGGTTGCTTTGGTTGGTGTTTCTGTTTTCTTTTGTTTCCCGTGATATGCATTGAACCTTCATATGCTTTCACCTTTCAAGTTAAATCAAATGCCTTGTTGACTCATACTAAGCCTAACATTTGACTTTAACTTGTGATTTTCTTCATAAGGTTCATTTATTGCCAATAATTGGTAGATTTCACTAGTGTGATCCTTTTTAGTTCAAATGGCTTTCAACTTGCTTTTGGTTACACTAGTGCATATTTCAACCTCTCAACGCCAATTATTGAGCATTTAGTGACCTTGACATTGATTGATGACTTGCTTTCAAGTAATTGCTCTTTTTACACTTTCATATTTCATCGTCAATGACTGCATTTTCCACATGAATATGAGTGTGCTTGTTATCCTTATTTTCTGCCTTTTTCTTGATTGAGCAAATAACCGTCGTACCGCTAACTTTTAAACTAGTTTTCTAACTTCTAACTGAATAACCAACTAATTTCTCTTTTTAGTTTTCAACTAACACCTTAACCATTCTTTTGGGTACGATGCTTATTGAGCTTCATAGACAAGTAATGTGCATATCTTGATTGAATTCTTGGTTTATGCCTTTAATTGTTTTCTGATTTTTGTTGCTTGCATTCGAAGCTTTCATCCTTTTTACCTCACTTCATGAATTTTCCCTTCTTTGCTTTCTTTCTTCTTCTTGCCTTACGTGTTTCTAGGAAGAGGAAGACACCTCAAGCCTCTACTCTTTTTCCTTATGCCAACTATTCCAAGAACCCACTTAATGAGGTGGACAAGGAGAATCAGCAGCTACCGCCCACTAACACAGACAAGTTCCCTAACCTATACTGTTAGCTCTGTTTCCTGACCTATCAGAAGAAAAATCTTAACATAGAGAAGAAATTGGCCATTCCCTCCGACCTGAGGTGTTTCATTGAGACCCGTATTCAGGGGATGGGCCTAGGCTTTATTGATAGGGATTTGGGAAGGATAAACACGTCATAGTTCAAGGAATTTTACTGCAATTTCTTCAAAGTGACCCTTGATTCGGTTTACCTGCGAGGCGGGCAGATTTTGGTTACTGAGGCTGCTATTGAGGATGCACTACATTGTCTGCCTAAGACCGGTGCCACAGATGCCTATGAGCAGGCGGAGGTGGCAATATACTGTATGACCTTCGATTACGAGGCTCTGAGATGTGTTATAGCCACACCGGATGCCCCTTGGGTGATGAATGCCGATAATAAGAAATCCAAGGGGATGCTGTTTACTCACTTATCGATAGAGACTAGAACTTGGCAGCAGATTTTTGCACACTATGTCATGCCTACCACACATTTTTTTGAGATTCCGATGAACATGCTCGTCCTGATCGGCTGTGTTATGGAGGGGAAGGATGTATACTTCCCCCGGTTGATCAGGAGATACATGTGGCGAGCACATGTCCGTTGCATACTTTCATTCCCCACATTGGTCACTAGGATGGCTGAGCTAGCCGATGCCCCTTGGAGACCGGATGACGTGTCACCACTACCCCCAGACGACGGTGACAACGAGGATGTTATTCCGTGGGGTACATGGGTGCACGAGAAGCCCCCATCCCGTCACGCATCTAGAGCTCAAGCCAGAGCAGCACCAGTCGGACCATTTTCTTCCTCTGCTGCAGCTGGAACATCGGCACCAGTAGTACCCTTAGTACCACCACCAGCACCCCAGCCGACATATCTACTAGTTTAGCGTCTCTTCCGCTTTATGGAGCGCAGTGAGCGCCGTATTATGCGACGCCTGGACAGGATGGATCAGATGTTCATGGCACTGGGCGTTGAGCTGCCCCCTCTTCTTGTTTCTTTCGTATCCGATGAGGAGGAGCAGGCTCCAGCGTGGGGTATGCGTGCACGTCGCATGCGCCGCATCACTAAATCAGTGCGCCGCCCAGTTTTAATTAATTCCCCCTCCCAAATCCTAATTCTCTTTCCATCCTACTTCTTCCTTCTTTCTTCTTCCTTCTTTCCCTCTTCTTACTTCTTACTTCCTACTTCTTTCTTCTTCCTTTTTTCATCTTCTTCCTCTCCTCTACTCTTCCATTCTTCTTTCATTTATTGCATTTAATTATTTTTCTTTCTTCTCAATTTTATATTAGCTTAGTTATTTATTATTTCTTTTTCATTCTTTTCTCATGCATTTTTATGTTGGTGTTGGAGCTTTATTTGGGTATTATTTATTATACTTGAACTTGTGGATATTATGAGGAGTAATTTTACAATTTACATTTTATTATGGATCTCATATACACTTGGATTAATTATTTTAATTCCTATTTTTACTTGCACACCAAGTGTTTGTGAAAAAGCTCTCATGGCATTTTGAATTCTTTTCTATCTTATTCTTACACTTTAATGCCTCTTTTTTACCACTCTTGCAATCCACATGTATTGAGTATATCATTCACAATTGTCATCATACAAGTACTCATTAATTTAGTACATTTAATAATTGATGCTTGAGTTATGCTTCTCATGCCTCTTACTTGCATGCCATAAACCCTCTTGGATCTAGTTGTTATAATATGCCTTCATGATCTTAATTGATGTCCTACCTACATGTTGTAGCTACCATGTATTTAAGCTATTATCTTTTCTTTGGCATTTATTGTCACTTGGAATTTCTTCCTTCTGGTTTTTAGCTATCTATATTTAATATTCTTCCTCTTTCTTTCTTCCTTAGGATGGGTACCAAGAAAGGAAAAGAGAAGGCTACTGACAAGACACCGGCAAGGAAAGGCACTAAAGGAGCAGCGGCCAAGACGCAACCCACTACAAGCGTTAAGCCACCCACGAAGCGGGTGAAGCGGACAATCAAAGTTGATGAGGCGGAAAAGGCGTTTCCTGCGTGGGATTCTGCACGGTTCACTAACCGTTACTGTGAGCAGATGTTCCCTATCCTGGCTGAGAGAAACTACAATAATGAGCATTTACTCTTTCTTCCAACACACTTTGTTGATTTTGTGGAGCCCCGCATTGAAAGGAGACAGTGGGGATTTTTGAGGAGACAGCCACGGGAGGCCAATCTGTCATGGGTAATTGAATTCTACTCCAACTTCCACTCACATACCCTGCAGTCTGTCTATGTTCGTCAAAAGTAAGTACCTGTCTCTGAAGGGGTCATTCAAAGAGTATTGGATCTTCCACCTAGCCTAGAAGGATTGGACACCTATCAAGAGGCCTCTCTCAAGCGCCAGTCATACTAGTTTGACTGGAATAGTGCCCATGGAGTCATAGCACAACCTGGCAGCACATGGATCTATGGACAACATCAGACTCGACCTAAGAGCATCTCAGCCCCTGCACTTACCTTGGAGGCTCGTGTGTGGGCACAAATTATGTCCCACTATATCTTTTCGAGCACTCACAAGTTTACCTTCACTGCAGACATGGCTATTCTCATCTGGTGCATTCTTACAAAGCAGCCCATCAACTTACCCAGACACATCCGGCAGGCTATAGGACACGTGCAGATTGCAGGCAACCTACCCTTTTCTGTATTAGTTTCGGACCTTATCTTTGTAGCAGGAGTCTCCTACAGGGCTGGGGATACCAAAGCTGTGATCCCAAGGGCTGATCAGTATATCCCGAATGGAAAGTATACCAGACCCCTCGTACCCTCTGCTAGCCGACATCCCGGCCCATCTTTAGACACTTCTCCTACGTCCGCCCCGCCATCCCCCACACCTCCTATACCATCCACTACTCAAATGTTCCTTCAGATCCTTTAGAGGTTAGACCAGCAAGATCAGCAGATGGAGCAAATGGAGCGCCGCAACAAGCACCGATACACCTATCTGAAGGAGCTCATTGTTAGTACTCACCCACCTCCAGAAGAGAAGGATACCCTAGACTCCACTTCACCTACCAACACCGGGAGCCATGACGAGCTTGACAGTGGAGGTGATGCTACCAGCCCCACCTTGCTCCTTACTGATGGTACGAAGGACCGTGCCAAGCCTTAAGTGTGGGGAGGTCAGTACCTGACTTCCAAAGGTAATCTCTCTCTCTCTCTCTCTCTCTCTCTCTTAACACCAATATGTTATTTTTTCTTTTGTTAGATAGGATAGATTGCATGATAACAATTGTTTGCATATATGTTCTACTTGGTTGAAGTAATGACTCTCTTTTCAAGACACTATTTTATAGCATTTCACTAATTCAAATTAAAATTTGTGTTAAACTTGTTTGAAAATTGTAATTTAGAACATGGTTTATAGCTAAGAACATACAACCTGTGATATTTTTTAGCTTAATTATATAGTTACATTATTTAACCATGATTTTATATTCTTGTGTGTTTTCTTCTCTATGATTGCAATCTATAGTTTGTTCCATTCTATATGTCCACTGTTTAGTGTATATTCATGCATATATATGATTGAGGCCATCATTTGTTATTAGCTCACTTATCCCAAATAATGAGAATATGTTTCATTTTTATTGACAAATTTTGACAGTTTGGGTGCTTGCTCATGTGAAGCTATAAAAAAAACCATATGCATTGATATACTATGCTTCTATAAAAAAAAATTGAATAAATAAATAAGGGAATAAAAGAACCCCAATGTTAAGTGCAATAAAAAGATCAATGGATATGTGATGAAATTAAAGAAAAGTGGATACATGAGTATGTGAAATATACAAAAGTGAGACTATGGGTAGCTAGGCATAATTTTAGAATTATACAGAGTGTGTATGTATGTTTGGTGGGAGCTTAGGTTAGTCAAAGATTCAAATTATAGCTCACTTGGCCATACATATATCCTCACCTTACCTTAGCCCCATTACAACCTTGGAAAGACCTCATGATGTTTGCATTTGTGCACTAGATATTTGGGGTGAGTTTGGACCCAGTTTTCGGCCCAGAAACACAGACTAGAGCTAGGGGACAGTAGAGACGCAACACACATTGACATTCACTTAGTTTCAGTTTAGTTTTTGGAATCTTAGAGAGAGAATACTACTTCCTCTAGGGTTCTTCGCATTTTTAGATTTTTTAGTTTATGCTTTTGGATTGGATCTTGAGAGAATTACTACGTCTGTTTGAAGTCTCTATCATTACAGTTTGCTTTCTTATTTCCTTACTCTTTTATCTTCCATTCAATTTGTTCAGAGTTACATATGGATATCTTTGATTTTGGAAAGTATTAATGCAAGAGTTATTTTTATATTTAATTTCATTATTTGTTTGAATATCATCTTCCCTTAATTTATTATTTCAAAAATAGCTTTCACTAAATTAATTTTAATTACCATGTCTTCTTTCTATTCCCTTCACATGTTTGCGAAAATGGCATCCATGTCAATAGAGTAGGCTCCCAACTTGACTTTGGAGTTGATTAATAGGAGACCCTTGAGTTGGAATACTCAAGTGTTAATTTGTAATTGAAAGTTGTTAGCTGACTCTCTAGTCACTAACTCTAATTCTTTCCTAGGAGATGATTAGGACTTGTGAATCAGAGTTGGTTCAGTTACTTGACTTTCCTTTATTAGGTAACGGATAACTAAGTAAAAACAATAACCTCTTTCCATTACACTTGGAAAAATTCAACAAGGATAGAACTTCCGATTAATCTTCTCCTAGTCAAGGCTTTTTATTTCAATTACATAAAACCTCTTGTTGATTTTTATTACTTTAATTGATAGTTATTTATTTCTTTATTCCCCAACTATAAAAAAATTCTCAGAAAATTCTTGACCAATAAATTGCACTCTTTTGTCAACTCGTTGGGAGACGACCTGGGAATTCTACTCCCAGTATTTTATTCTTAAATTGTGACAACTCTTTCTAAATTGATAAGCGGAATTTTCGTCAGTTAAGAACTGTACTTGCAATGTTATTTCCATTATAAATTCTTAATCGGCATTTTTTCGCCTGTCAATCGGCCAGTAGAACCTGGCTCGTATGACTTTCCTAGCCAAAGACCTTACTCCAAGATGATTTCCACAGATACCATTGTGGACCTCCTCCAGTACTTCCTCTGTCCTTGAGGTCGGGACACACTTCAATAGTAGTGTGGATATTCCACTTTTATAGAGGATATTTTTTACCAAGGTGTAGTTCTGTGCTTTCCTCCGGATTTTCTTGGCCTCTTTTTCATCTTTAGGTAGGATGTCAAATTTCATATATTTGATTAATGGATTCATCCACCCGAGGTCCGATACAAATACTTCAAGGATGTCTTGTCTGGCCTCTGTTTTTGTAACAGAGGGTTCTTGGATCAGGCTTCTGTTATTCCCTTCTGGTTTGGTACTTGCTAGATTGCAGAGGGCGTCTGCTCTGCTGTTGAGATCCCAAATTATGTGTTTGACCTTAATTTTTGCAAAACGCTTAAGATACTCCAAGGTCTTGTTTAAGTATCTCTTCATATTAGGGTCTTTAGCCTGATGCTCTCTATTTATTTGGGAGGTCACCACCTGAGAGTCGTTGAATACGACTACTTTGGTCGCACCGACTTCCTCGGCTAGTTTTAACCCTGCAATCAAGGCTTCGTATTCTGCCTGATTGTTAGAAGCTGAAAATTCAAATTTGAGGGAGACTTCTACTTGCGTTCCCTCTTGGATGACTAGTATTATGGCTGCACCACTTCTGACTTTCTTGGAGGATCCATCCACGTATAATTCCTATATAGTGGAGGCTTCCCCCTTGATCCCCTGCATATTCTGCAACAAAGTCGGTGAGGCATTGGGCCTTAATTGCTATCCGAGTTTTGTATTTAAGGTTGAACTCGGATAACTCTATGGCACATTGAACCATTCTACCTGCAATATTCATTTTCTAAAGGATTTGCTTCATGGGCTAGTTCGTTCGAACTCCTATTGTGTATGCTTGGAAATAAGGTCGTAACCTTCAAGAGGCTACTATTAAGTCATACACAAAATTCTCAAGTTTTTGATACCTTAATTCAGAGCCTTGTAGGACTTTGCTGGTGATGTACATAGGATGCTGCCCGACCTCGTCTTCCTGTATTAGAGCTGATGCTATAGCTTTGTCGGCTACGGACAAATACAGGATGAGTTCTTCCCCGACTTTAGGTCGGGTTAGGATGGGAGGTTGGCTTAGAAACCTTTTGAACTCCTGGAATGCTTCTTCGCACTCAGACGTCCATTCGAGCTGCCATCCTTTTCTTAGTAGGGAGAAGAGTTGGAGGGATTTTAACGCTGATCCTGCCAAGAACCTGGAAAGGGCTGCAAGTTGACCATTCAACTGTTGTACTTCCATTAAGCAAGTCGGGCTTTTCATTTCTAGGACTGCTTTTCACTTTTCGGGGTTGGTTTCAATCCCCCTTTATGTTAGCATAAATCCTAAAAAAATTTCTGTCTCCACCGTGAAAGTGCACTTTGCGGGATTGAATCTCATCCCATGCATCCTAATGCTGTTGAGGACTTGCGAGAGGTCAGTTAAGAGGTCAGCCTCATCCTTGGTTTTTACTAACATGTTGTCTACAAAGACTTCCATTAGACTCCCAAGGTGAGGTGCAAACACCTTATTCATCAGCGCTTGATATGTGGCTCCTACATTTTTTAACCCAAAAGGCATGACCACATAGCAATAGTTTGCTCTTGGCGTGATGAAAGATGTTTTTTCTTGATCCGGCTTGTATATCGGAATTTGATTATATCCCAAATATTCGTCCATGAACGATAGGTATTGATACCCCGAGCTGGAGTCTACTAAGGTATCAATGTTTGGAAGTGGATATGGGTCTTTAGGACACACCTTGTTCAGGTTGGTGCAATCAACGCACATCCTCCACTTGCCGTTTTGCTTTTTGACCAGCGCCACATTTGCCAGCTATGCCAGATATTTAACCTCTTTGATGAAGCAGGCTTCTAGGAGGGCTTGTACTTACTCTTGCACCACTTGGGCCCGTTCAGGTCCGAGCTTTCGTATTCTTTGTTGAACAGGTCGTGATCCAGGGTATACTGATAGTTTATGTGACATGAGTTTGGGATCTATCCTTAGCATGTCGGAGGCTTTCCAGGCGAAGATGTCAGAATTCTCTTGTAGGAGCCTTGTAAGCTTCTACTTCAAATCTTCTTTCAAGTTGGCTCCTATGTTGGTGTTTTTTCCTTCTTCTTCTCAAACATGTACCTCTTCAATTTTTCTCCCGGATTGGGGTCGCAACTCTTCTTTAGCTCTGATCCCTCTGAGCTCAATTGTGTGCACATCCTTACCTTTTCCTCTCAGGTTCAGGCTTTCATTGTAGCATTTTCTTGTCAACTTCTAATCTTCCCTAACGGTTGCAATTTCCTCTGGTGTTGGGAATTTTACACAAAAGTAGAGGGTGGACACCACTACTCCGAGCCGATTTAGGGTTGTTCTGCCTATTAGAGCGTTGAAGGCTGAACCCACATCGACGACTATAAAGTCGATACTCAGAGTTTTGGACTTTGCCCTTTTTCCAAAAGTTGTGTGTAGGGGTATGAACCCCAGAGGCTTTATTGGTGTATCCCCCAGCCCATATAAGGTATCAGGATAAGCTCTTAATTCCTGTTCATCCAGGTCCAGCTTATCAAACGCTGTCTTGAATAGGATATCGGCCGAGATCCTCTGATCTACCAGGGTTCTGTGTAGATAGGCATTGGCAATAGTGATCACCACCGGATTGTCATGTCCAGGAATGATGCCTTGCCCATTTTCTTTAGTGAAAGAGATGGTCGGGATGTTGGGAACTTCGCCTCCAACCTGGTAGACTTTCTTCCGGTGCCTCTTACGAGATGACTTTATGAGGCCACCTCCAGCAAACCCTCCTGAGATCATGTGTATATGTCTTTCCGGGGTCTGTGGTGGAGGATCTCTTCAGTCTTCGTCATCTCACTTCCTTTTGCCATGATGGTCCGACCTTTCCATGAGATATCTATCAAGCCGACCTTCTCTGGCCAGCTTTTTTATCACATTTTTTAGGTCGTAACAATTATTTGTTGAGTGACCATATAGTTTATGGTACTCACAGTAGTTGCTACGACTTTTCCCCTTTTTGTTTTTGATGGGCCTGAGGGGAGGTAGTCTTTCAGTATGACAAATTTGCTTGTAGACATCAACTAGGGAAACTCGTAGAGGATTATAGGAGTGATATCTCCTGGGCCTTTCAGGGCCGACTTCTTCCTTTGTCTTGGGTTCTCTCTCTTTCTCTTTTGACGAGTGAGAGTGCCCAGGTCACCAGCTTGGTTCTCAGCCTGGCGTTTTCTTCCATGTTGATGTACTTCTCGACTCTTTTCTGTACATCACTTAATGAAGTCGGGTGCCTTTTCGAGATGGACTGGGAGAAGGGACTTTCTCAAAGCCCATTTACTAGACCCATAATCACTGCCTCCGTGGGCAGGTCTTGGATTTCTAAACACGCTTTGTTGAACCTTTCCATGTAGTCTCTCAAAGGTTCTCCGATCTCCTATTTTACCCCCAGGAGACTCGGTGCATGCTTCACTTTGTCCTTCTGGATGGAGAATCGCATCAGAAACTTTTGCGAGAGGTCGTCGAAGCTGGTGACTGACCTTGGGGGAAGACTATCGAACTACTTCATCGCTGCATTTGTCAAGGTCGTCGAGAAAGCCTTGTAACGAGTAGCATCAGAAGCGTCGGCCAAATGCATCCGACTTTTAAAATTGCTTAAGTGATGCTTTGGGTCAGTAGTTCCATCATAAAGGTCCATGTCAGGGTTTTGAAATTTTTTAGAACTTTTTCCCTCATTATGTCCTCACTGAACGGGTCTTCTCCTCCCAAGGGAGAGTCTTCCCGGTCACTGCGAGAGTTTCGACCTCGGAAAGCGGACTCTAGTCTTAGGAGCTTTACTTCAGGCTCCTTTCATCGCTCGGTCTCGCTTCTCAAATTCCTCTTCGCTTCTCGCTGTCGCTCCAATTCTTGTTCCAACTTCTCCAGTCATCCCTGGTGTCCATGGAACAATCCCATGAAGTCAGTTGCATGGGGTTGTCCTTCTTTTTCGGATTAATGCCCCTCAGAGGAGTTTCTCTTTGGGTCTTTCACCCCTGAGGTTCCTTCTTTGTGCTGGTTAGTCACCCATTGGTGACTGACTATCGCTCTATCGTTATTACTAGCATCCTGATTCTCTTTCTCAGAATCAGACGCTATGTTTCCATCCTCATTGAAATCGTCTGCCATTACTAGTTGATCTCTCGGGTCCCCGGCAATGGCGCCAATGTTACGATGGGTAACCGGAGATTAATGGGCTAAACTTGTAAAGTTAGCCCAAACGTCAGAAGGAGGTGGTCTCCAACTTGGCTTACGTCTAGGAGCTGCCGTCCGACTTGTATGTGTGATGGGATGGGGTGGTACCTGCAAAGTCACTCTGATGCCTAAGTTAGCAAAGGGTTTGGCAGGTTTATAGAGTATTGGAACTTAGAGATACCTAAGGGGTGTCAGTGTATTTATAGTGGTGAACCAATAACCACCGTTGGAGTAGTTCTACCTTTTAAGGTGGATAACCGTCCCTTTATCTTAGGGAAGTTGAGATATGGCTCCTGAAAGTGGGTTGAGAAATTTTAGGGGCAGTTAGTTATTTGAATAAGGGTTATCTGCCAGCTAACCTTCGAATCCGACCTCTTTTGAGGAGGTCGGTGAGTAGTGAAGGCCAATCTTTGGATTGGGCCTTTTGGCTTATTTGGACTTGAGTCTTAATGTTAAGTCAGGGTATGAACACTTAACATAATCTATCTCATAATAATATAATATTTTAACAATTTTCCTAAACAATAATAAAAAGATTAAAAAATATGTCATCCATTTAATTTTATAAGTAAAAAAAATTACTAATTTTCCTTAGTTCTTATACAATAAATTTAGCTTATATATATGAAAAAGGTAACAAAAATAAATAAAAATAATTTCTGACAATTATTCTTAAAAGACAACGAGGCCTCCAACAAAAAAATCTGTTAATTCTGGTTAGTATTTATTGGACAAATCAGTAATTTAAAATATTACATAGATATGTTCCGTTAATCCCAACAAAAAGTATTGATAAAGAGGCTAATTACTAATTAGTGTCACAGAAATAAAGTTCAAAAATCAAAATCGAATTTAATTTTGTTTTTAGGACTTATTGTCTTTTAGAGTAATTGTCAAAAGGAGTCGTTTAAATTTTTTTTTTTACGAAATTAAATATCAAAGATTCCTATATATTATGGTGAAAAATGTATTTCAATTAAAAGTGAAGCTTTTTTTTAATAATAGAAAACATAAAAAATAGAGTAATAGACATTATGTACAAATTGCAATGCATGCTCTAAAATATAAAAGTTGAGTTATAAAAGAAAAAAAATTATTAAATAATATCATAGTACATTAATGAAACATGTGGTACCTAATATTTTGAAGGATCAGAATAAAAATAATATTTGTACCATTTTTAGATATAATTTTTGTGCATCTTCCTTTTATAACATAAAAATATTCCTTTTATTTTTTATATTTTTTTATCAATTACTTTTAATAAAAAAAATAAAAATAATAATATAACATTCTTCCTTCCCATTCTCTTTATCAAATCCAACTAATAATGTTGAGTTATTGACCTCCTGAATCGAGTAAGTTGCAATAATTTGAAGTACACAACCACTTAACCAGCAAAGATGCAATATTATAATATATTATTTCTGTTATATGTATATGAAAATTTAGCTAGCAATTAGTTATTTATTAAGAATATATTTAATAATTATTTATTTCTTTTATTTTTCTACTGAAAAAAATAATTATTTGACTATAATAAATTTGATTATTTATTAAACATATCTAATTATTCTTATGACTAGTTATTTTATTAATAAAATATGTTAAAAGTATACTCTATTCATTTCAAATTAATTGTTAAAATTATAACAAATTAATTTTTAATTTTTTAGATCTCACTAAATAAATATAGTAGTTATTTTAAAAAATTATATTAAAATATTAAGATTCAACAAGTGATCCCACAAATCAATTTTTTAATTATTAAGTTTTATCATATAAATTAAACAATATAAAAATTATAATCTTAAGAAATTTAAAAGATTTAAATTTTAAAATAACTACTATATTATTTAGTGAAATTTAAAATATTAAATTTTTAAATATATAATCAACAATAATTTGATAAAGTCGTTTAAAAAAATTTTACTATAAAAAAATTATAATTTAAAAATGTAAAATTTTAAAATACAAATGACAAAATAACTTTAGAATAATTTAATTAATTTATTATTTTATGTAAAGAGAATTTGGTTTATTAAGATCTAAAAAATAATATTAAAATTAGTACTATCAAAAAATATTTTAAATTTAATATTATAAAAATAAAAAAAATTTATATAAAGGCTAATTTGATTAATTTTTAAAAATTTTAGGGATAAAAATGGCTTACATCTAAACTTTCAAGTACTATTTTGATTATAAATAACTTTTTTACATCTTAAATGACATGTGGCGTGCTAGGTATCATTGACCTGACACGTCAACCAATCATCTTGTGACATGTGGTATTAACCTACCACGTCATCATGCCACGTGGCACTTAACGTGACAGGTCATCATGTAACTGACAGAAGAACCAATTTGACTTACATTTTATTTTTAAGGACTAATATGACTAAAAAAATCATTTGTGTTATGATAAGCATGGGTGGATGCCCATTTAATGAATTGTGACTCCCTCACAATTTTGGGCGGCCAACCATTTCGATATAGAATTTGATTTTATCAAGAGAAGACCATATTTAATTACATTTGAAAGCACACTTTTATGTTCCTATAAATAGGAGTATGATATGAAACATATGACACACAAGCAATAAAATAGAAATATTCTTCTCTCTCGTACAAAGTCTCTTTCTTCTCTTTTGAATATAAGTTACTACATATATAATACTAGTAAATATATTAATTACTTTTGAATATTTTCTTCTCTCGTTTGATTCATGTAGCCGACCCTACTTAGTGGGACAAGGCTTTGTTGTTGTTGTTGTATTATAGTGAGATAATTATATTGGTAAATATCAATATTAGAGTCTTCTATTTACATTTCCTTATTTTATATTTATTACATCTTCCTTATTTATTTTACAACACGTTATCAGCATGAGACTCTGATCAAATTTTAGGAAGACTCCAGGTAACAAATTTTTATTATGTCAAAGTTCTCTCATCTTGAATTTAATGCTCTTGATATATCTGGAAACAACTATTTATCATGAATATTAGATGCTAAAATCCATCTTAATTTAATGGATCTTGGAGATACCATTAAGGTTGAAAATAATGTATCTCAGAAGGATAAAGCCAAAGCCATGATTTTTCTTCGTCGTCATCTTGACAAAGGATTGAAAAATGAATATCTCACATTAAAAGATCCTGTAGATTTGTGGAAAGACCTTGAAGAAAGATATAATCATCAAAAGACAGTGATACTTCTTAAAACTCGATATGCTAGAGAAAACTTTCTCGACCTTCCATGTCTCGAATGTGCTCCTGCAGCAGCAGTATCAAGAAAAATGATTTAAAAATATTCTGAACTAATTTCTTGCCTTCTTGTTGCTGAACGCAACAATGAGTTGCTCTTAAAAAATCATGAAGCACGCCCAGCTGGCGCCGCCCCATTTCTGGAAGTGAATGTGGCTAATCATTACCCCAGAAGAGGTAAATGGCCAAGTTTTGGCAACAAGAAAAATTATGGAAGAAAAAAGAATTATGTTCAAAAGAGAGGATCTCACCAGAAATAGGATAAAGAAAGAAATTCTGTGCAAAATAAATCAATAGAGGATAAGTGTTTCCGTTGTGGTGGAAAGGGTCATTAGTCACGTACCTGTCGTACCCCAAGGCACCTAATCGATCTTTACTAGGCATCTTTGAAAAAGGATGACAAAGGAAAGGAAACAAATTTTGTTTCAAATGATGCTGAAAATTCCACCACTCATTATAATGTATCTGATTTCTTTGAGGATCCTGAAGGAAATATTGGTCATTTGATCAATGATGGAATAGTTTAATATGTGAGATTGTTAAGTACCCATATAAATAAATAATGTAAGAAATTTATTGTTAAGTTTTATTTTCTATGTATTTAAGTTTCAAATATGATGTATATAAATAATAAAATATTAATGTGTCAAATTTTAAAATAAAATTTTAGTATATAACATTATTTTTATGTACAATATTTTTTTTAGAGAAATAATTTCAATCAAGAATTCAATTTGACTGTGCATGTATTACTACTCATTTTATTATTATTTATCTTTGAAAAAAATGGCAAGGATATATAATGAAGATGTATGCCTTGCGGATAGTGCAAGTTCGCACACTATTCTCAAAAATGATATATATTTTACCCATCTTGTGCCAAAAGAAGAATATATTAATACTATTATTGGCTCAGGCAATGTGATTGAAGGCTCTGGAGGAGCTATAATTTTGTTTCCCAGAGAAACAAAATTCATAATAAATAATGCACTATTATCTACCAAGTCTCTGAGGAACTTGTTGAGTTTTAAAGATATTTGCTAAAATAGATATCATATTGAAATAATGAATGAGGAAAATCATGAGTATTTATGTATCACAACTCATGATTTAAATAAAAAGGTTATATTAGAAAAGTTACCATCACTTTCATCTGGGGTGTATTATACCAAGATTAGTGCAATTAAATCACATGCCATTGTAAACCAAAAGTTTACTAGCCCAAATGAATTCATAACTTGGCATGATAGATTGGGTCATCCGGAAATAACCATGATGAGGAGAATTATTGAAAACTCCCGTGGACATTCACTAAAGAACCAGAAGATTTTTAAAACTAGTGAATTTTGTTGTGCTGCATGTTCTCAGGGAAAGATAATTTTAAGGCCATCACCAGTAAAGATTGGATTTGAGTCCCCTGAATTTCTAGAAAGGATTCAAGGTGATATATGTGGACCTATTCATCCACCATGTAGATTTTTTAGATATTTTATGGTCCTAATAGACACATCTTCGAGATGGTCACATGTGTGCTTATTATCTTCTCGCAACCTGGCATTTGCGAGATTACTAGCTCAAATTATTCAATTAAAGGCACACTTTTCAAAAAATCCAATCAAAGCAATTTGTCTTGATAATTCTGGTGAATTTACTTCCCAAGCTTTTGATGCTTATTGTATGGCTAATGGAGTAAGTGTTGAACATCCAGTAGCTTATATTCACACACAAAATAGGTTAGCAGAATCACTTATTAAATGCCTCCAATTAATTGCTAGACCCTTACTTATGAGAACAAATCTCCCAACCTCGGTTTGGGGCATGCTATTTTACATGTCGCATCACTTATAAGTTTGAGGCCAACGAGTTACCATCAGTTCTCTCCTATGCAATTAGCTTTTAGCCAGCAGCCAAATATTTTCCATTTAAGAATATTTGGGTGTGCGATATATGTTCCCATTCCACCACCTAATCGCACCAAAATGGAACCTCAAAGAAACTTGGGGATATATGTTGGATATGATTCTCCCTCTATAGTGAGGTATCTTGAGATACAAACTGAAGATATATTTAAAGCCCGGTTTGCAGATTGTCATTTTGATGAATCAAAATTTTTAACATTAGGGGGAGAGAATAAGCTTCCTAAAAAGGAACTTAACTGGAATGCATCGTCGTTGATGCATTTAGATCCTCGATCAGGACAACGTGAACTGAAAGTTCAAAAGATTATACATTTGCAAAGAATAACAAATGAATTGCCTGCTGCAGTTTCCAATACAAAAAGGATAACCAAATCTTATATACTAGCGGAAAATGCCATAATTCGAATTGATGTCCCAATCAGAAAAATAGCCACTAAAGCAAATTCATGCCAGAAGTGTGGCAGGCCTGTCAGTTCTAAAGACAAAAATCTTCAAAAGAGAAAAGAGGTAAATACTATTCCTGTTGAAAACGACATAGTAAAGACACCTGCAGTTGTCCAAAATGCTGATATAATTTTAACGTCAGAAGACGTTCAGGTACCTGAAAATTGTGAAAATAACGAGATCTCGATAAATTATGTCTTTACAGGAGAGAAATGGGACCGAAATAAGACAATTGTCAATGAAATATTTGCATATAATGTGGCATTAAATATCATGCATGAAAGTAAAGATCTTGAGTCAAGATCAGCCAAAAAATATCGACAAAGAAAGGATTGGCCGAAATGGGAAGAAACCATGAAGGCTGAACTAGACTGACTTACAAAACGTGAAGTCTTTGGACTTGTAGTCCGTACACCAGAAGATGTAAAACCTGTTGGATACTGATGGGTATTTGTGAGAAAACGAAATGAGAAAAATGAAGTTGTGCGCTACAAAGCCCGACTTGTGGCACAAGATTTTTCACAAAGGCTCGGTATAGATTATGAAGAAACGTATTCCCCTATATTGGATGCGATAACATTGCGTTATTTGGTAAGTTCATCTGCATATCATAAACTGCATATGCATTTAATGGATGTGGCAACACCCTATTTATACGGCTCATTAGATCGGGATATCTATATGAAAGTCCTTGAAGGACTAAAGATGTCTAAACCATCCAATGAATATTCACAAGAGTTATACTCAGTCAAATTACAAAGATTTCTATATGGTCTGAAGCAATCTGGACGAATGTGGTATAATCGTCTTACTAAGTATTTGGCCAAAAATGGATTCAAGAATGATGATATCTGTCCATGTGTTTTCATAAAGAAAACTGCATCTGGATTCATTGTAATTGCTATGTACGTTGATTTTTTAAATATCATTGGAACTCTTGAAGAGATTCCAACAATTATAAAAACTCTAAAAGAAGAGTTTGAAATGAAAGATCTTGGAAAGACTAAATTTTGTCTCGGCCTACAGATCGAGCATATAAAAAAATGAGATCTTTATTCATCAAACAACAGACACAGAAAAGATCTTGAAGAGATTTTATATGGATAAGTCGCATCCATTAAGTACTCCAATGATTGTAAGATCTTTGGATGTGGAATAGGATCAATTCCATCCTAAAGAAGAAAATAAAGATATCCTTGGTCCTGAAATACCATATCTTAGTGCCATTGGAGCACTAATGTATCTTGCTAATAATACACGACCCGATATATCATTTGCTGTGAATTTACTAGCAAGATATAGTTCCTCTCCAACCAGAAGACATTAGAATGGAATCAATCAAAATTTTCAATATCTTCATGGAATGGTTAATATGGGATTATTTTATCCACATGGATCCAAGTTACAACTAGTTAACTATGCAGATGCTGGATACTTGTCTGATCCACATAAAGGGAGATCTCAAACAGGATATCTGTTCACATATGGTGGTACAGCTATATCATGGAGGTCCACGAAATAGACGATAGCAGCAACCTCCTCTAATCATGCTGAAATACTAGTGATACATGAAGCTAGTCACGAGTATTTTTGGCTCAGGAGTTTGATCCAATATATTCTGTCATCATGTGGACTAATTGATCATAAGATAGCTCCAACTATCCTGTTTGAAGATAATACAACATGCATTGCTCAACTCAAAGGCAGATACATCAAAGGTGATAGAACAAAGCATATTTCTCCCAAATTCTTCTTCACTCATGATCTTCAAAATCAATGGACAATTGATATCCAACAGATCTGCTCAAGTGACAATCTGGCAGATTTATTCACAAAGTCACTCCCAAAATCCTCCTTTGAAAGATTGGTACATGAGATTGGGATGCGCCGATTTCGAGATATTAAATGATGTCGACAAGAGGGAGAGACTGTACTCTTTTTTCTTTGGTCAGATTTTTTTTCCATTGGGTTTTTCTTGACAAAGTTTTTAATGAGGCAGTTCACATCACTAAAGGATATTGTACTATTTTTCCTTTAATAAGGTTTTTTTCCGTTGGGTTTTTCTTTAGTAAAGTTTTAACGAGGCAATAATCCTAAATGGTCATCCAAGGAGGAATGTTGTGATAAGCATGGGTGGATGCCCATTTAATGAATTGTGACTTCCTTCACAATTTTGGGCGGCCAACCTTTTCGATATAGAATTTGATTTTATCAAGAGAAGACCATATTTAATTACATTTGAAAGCACAACTTTTATGTGCCTATAAATAGGAGTATGATATGAAGCATATGCACACAAGTAATAAAATAGAAATATTCTTCTCTCTCATACAAACTCTCTTTCTTCTCTTTTGAATATAAGTTACTACATATATAATACTAGTAAATATATTAATTACTTTTATTATTATAGTGAGATAATTATATTGGCAAATATTAATATTAGAGTCTTCTATTTATATTTTCTTATTTTATATTTATTACCTCTTCTTTATTTATTTTCCAATAATTTGAAGACTAATTTAAAAAATAAGTGATCTTTCAAAAACGAATTTAATTATTAATTAACTCTTATTTTATTAATAAGATATGTTAAAAGTATATTCTATCCATTTAAAATTAATTGTGTTTTTTAGCGGTGCATAAATATTAGAACAACCATTAAATTTTGTTAAAAATATACGTAGTCAAAAGAAAAATACAACAATATCTCAAATGCTATTTTCTCTTTTTATTAATTTTTTATTTTGTTAACTGTTTTTTATTTAATAATAATAATAATAATAATAATAATAATAATAATAATAATAATAATAGAGAGTATAATAAAGAAAAAATAATTCATCACTTCTTAAATTAGAAAATAAAATTTAATTTGTAAAACAATAAAAAGAGATATTAATTTAAAATAGAATAAATATATAAATATATACAAATATGCAATAATAATTTCAGTAGTTAATTTTTTATTTAAAAAATACTAAATAAATAAATTACTTTTGTAATAATTTAACTAAGTCTTTTTTATTCTTCTTGTGCATCTTTTTCTTTTTCAATTAAAATTTTCGGTTATTCATTTTAAACTTTTTTATTTTACCAAAAGATAAAAAACTCGAATTCGCAACCTCTTAATTTAGTATGGAAAAACTATGCCATTTAAGTTATTACTCATTGATTAACCATTTTAAGCTATTGAATTAATTTGATTGAACTTAGTTATTAAAATAATTTAATCACGTAAGTATCATCGATTTATTTTTATTTTATTTTTATATGGAGCATTTTTGTTATAAAAAGGAGGCAGCAGGCTACGATGTTGAAGCTGATGTATGATGATTAGGTAGATTGAGTGGTGAGGCTCGTGCCACCAACCCCAGTCCGGACGGTTGGCTGTAACCTGAAAGTTTTCAAAATAGTCAAAGGCATGAAAATTGACCCCTAACACCTCCCCATCTAATCATCTATACGTCACTTAATTCTTAATCTTATTTTTTACACTATTAAAATCTTAGTAACAATTAAATTTTACATTTATCTTCGGGTAAATTACTAAATAAGTAAATAGAAAGATCATATCATCTATTTTTTGTGAAGGAAAAAAAGAGGTTAGAAAGTGTTAAGTGTGCATGCAACATTGAATTAATTAGGATGGTAGAAGTTGAGTGACTTGAACAGTCACAAGTGCATGAACTACAAAGTCTACCTACTACCTTAGTTTTCGACTTTTCGGTCTTAAATCAAAGGCTCTAAAACTACCACACCGTTATATACCCGTTCTGCTATCCTTCTTCCATTGCTTCCCACAATTCATCATCATCCTTTCCTACACTAGTAAGACCACAACTCTCTTCAATTTCAGTGTTGTTTATTGATTTTATTTTTGTATGTTATGTTTTGTGAATTAATTATTTTTTGGGATTGAATTTCAGTGGCAAGTGAAACGGTAATGGTTGATGAAATCTCCTATCCTTCCACGATCACTACTACCAAGCCCCTGTCTCTTCTTGGTCATGGTAGGTATACTCTGCTTCCGTTGACTTGAATATTAATCAACTTATTGATTTTGTTGTATGATGGATGATGATTCAGGAATCAAGGACATGGAGATCCACTTCCTCCAAGTGAAGTTCTATACAATCGGGGTCTATTTGGACCCTGAAATAGTGAACCACTTAACACAGTGGAAGGGTACAGCCCCAAAGGAGCTTGAAGAGAAAGAAGAATTCTTTGATGGTGTGATTGCAGCTCCAGTGGAGAAGGTGATTAGGCTTGTGGTGATCAAAGAGATCAAGGGAGCACAGTATGGGGTTCAGATTGAGACTGCTGTGAGGGACCGTTTGGCTGCTGATGACAAATACGAGGATGAAGAAGAAGCTGAATTGGAAAAGATTGTTGAGTTCTTCCAATCTAAGTACTTCAAGAAGAATTCAGTCATCACATATCATTTCCCAGCTAACTCTCCAACTGCGGAGGTACCTTGCATTTCCGTTACTTTTGCTCTCTGCGAATATGACCAAAAAAAAAAAATTTAGAGTACAGAATTTAAGATTTAGAATTTATAATTTAGAAATAAAAAAAATTGGCCGATGATAGCCAAAGATAATTGGCTTGCTAGTTGAGTTTCAGCATGGCAGTATATATTTAATTTTAGTTAATGGTATGGTTGTTAATGCAGATTGTGGTGTCTTTGGAGGGGAAGGAAGATTCAAAGTTTGTGGTAGAGAATGCCAATGTGGTGGAGACCATAAAAAAATGGTACCTTGGCGGCTCAAGTGCTATCTCACCCTCAACCATTTCATCTTTGGCTACCACCTTCTCTCAGGAATTGTCCAAGTGAAACAAGACAAACTCTTCTGTGTTGCAATGATCTTGTTATATGTTTTGCTGATTTCTATCTACTTTTTCACTTATTGCAATAATATTTAATTATTGTATTTAATCGGTGCAAGTTGACTTATATATTTTTTTGCAACCCTAATGAAGACGAATACATAAATCTATTAAAAGAGATTGCATTTATCTAACTCTAAAGATAATAATATTGAACATAACAGCAGAATGCACCTTCTCCACGTTGGAATAGAACAACACAACACTAGTTAAGTGTCAAAAATAAAATTCAACATCAGTCTCATTTACCAAATTAAAGGTTTTCGAAGCAAATTACGCAATGCAACAACCAAATATCAAATTCAAAATGACATGCAACAATTCTTCAGCTTACTAATCTAGCATCAAAATTACAATGTTTAAATGACAAAAAAAAAAGAAAAATTTATTTCCTTTCGTCTATAAAATTATATTATGAAAATGACAAGCTAGCTTAGAGGATTGGATTGGAATCACAGAGATACTCTTTATACAGAATGAGAGAGTAAAGAGATATGAAAAGAAAATAAGAAGGTGAAAACTTACCTGTAATCAACTTCATATGAAGTATTTTTGACTTGTTGACATGTATTATAATTTGATTTGATAAAAAATTGGTTTATTTTATATAAATAATTTAATTAACAAAAATTATTTAAGTTAGACTAAACAATTTTACTTTCTTCTTCTTTGTTACACTCTTAAAATTCATTCTCTTCTAATTTTTTAGGATTTGGAACTTTTAAATTTTAAATTTCACTTAGAATTCTAAAGTAAAAATTTAAAATTTAGAGGATTCATATTCAATTTTTCAGAACTAATCTCAAATTTTTAATTGGGTATATTCTTTTTATTCGAATTTCTTAATCTAATTTCTTATTTCAAATGTATTTCTTAATTTTTGTTTTTATTTAATTTTTTATGAATCATAAAAATCATTTTATAAAATAAATAATTGCTCATCTCATCACACCATTTAATATTGAGGACAAGATTAGCTTAGTGTCAGACAACAGTTTTAGGAATCTTAAGTTCACATCTTTATTGTCAGGGTTAACATAGAGATTAATTATGTTACGATTACTTCCTAGATTGTAAAGTTAGAACTTTTGGCCTAAAAATATTATTTCAAAGAGTTATATTTCTTTTATAAATAATTTAGGAAATATAATTAGAGTGAGTTTATTTGATATCAACAATATCTAGAAATTAACGTTATTTGTGTTGTCCATAAAAGTACTCAATTAAACCTAATAGGCAATTGTATGAAAATTTTCTTTTTTTTTAATTTATTGTTCACAATTATCATTATTCCCTAATTTTTTCATTATTTTATTCTTGAATTCAAAATCCATGGAAGCTAACATTCATGAACTAAGATTGTCTCCATTGCTTATACAGTTGAGACTCTATCCCAACTTGTTGATTTGCAGTAGAATCAAATTGTGGAGGAACACAATTTTGATAAAGATGAACCTCAAGATCTTACCCTCTAATGGCAAATAATACTTGTTACCATGTTTTGTAATTGTTCTCACATAATTTCTCACTGATTGGATTAAAGAATTTTTTGTTGAAGAAATTGGTTGGAAGAGAATCAATAACAGAAGAAGAATTTGTGGTGGTGTTGGTGGTGAAGTCACCAGAAATTTCAGGTGTGGAAGCCATAGATCAAAACCCAATAACTCTTGGTACCATGAAAGCTTTCTCATACAATGCCTTCAATGGCAAGAAGCAGAAACTAACCAAGAGTGAAAGAAAGAATGAAAACAGAGACAGTTGAAGTAAAAAAGAACTAGAGAGCACTATTACTTGCAAAAGAAAGAAACAAACTGATAATGCAAAAGACAAAAAAAGCAGCTAGCTATTAATTAGACAGAGTGACCTATTTATACGTGAGTGCACTTAGCTAGAATTGGTCAATGACTCTAACTCTAACAACTGCTACAACAGAAAACTGACTAATGCACTCTTGATTCTTGATCTTCTTGTTCTATTTTGCTATTTAACTCGCTCAAATTGTTGCTCTCCTTCACAGGAACCACATCATTGTATTTTATTGGTTGGACCAAAACAAATAATGTCTTTTTGGCCTAAAATGCAGAAAAACCAATTTTATTAAACCATTAAATTTAGGCCAGCTAAAACTCGTGCTGAAGCTGTTTCTCTTGTTTAACACATTTTTACATGCGTAGAAATTTATATCAATTTATATCATAGCAAAATCCAAAAAAAAAAAAAAAACTTGTTATCAGTAATTATGAGTGTTGCCATGTTCCAAATACGCAAATTGAATTAGTGCCGATTGCAACTAAAAAAAGAAAAGGAGAAAAGGGGGTTTGATTCTCGCCAACATTGCACTCAATTTCGCACATACAAACAAATGTTGCCTCGCTTGTTGCATGTCACTCTCTTACTATAGTTGACAAAATTAATGCTTCCGTGGTTGTTCAAATTGTGTGCTTCAGTGGGATTCCTTCCATATTGTTAATTAGCATAATCTTCTACTTCCCAACTCAAACCAAGATGCAAATAATGGAATAATAATTTAAAAGAGGAGGCATGAAACAAAAGATGTATCGTGGATTAGTAGCCATGCACCCATCATCAAACAGGTGTTAAAAGAGACAATGGTCTATAAGGTCCTTTTTTTTTTTAAGAAAAAAAGGGAAAAATAAAGCATTGACTTAATGTCAATTTCAATCTTCACAGTATATCCACAATTCTCATTACTTGGTTGAAATCCAAAGGTAGTGGTGGAAATGGAATGAAATTTTCCTTTTCTATTTTCAACATGTGGGCCTAAGAAGCCCATAAAGGGGGTATTATAGGAGAAGAAGCAAAGAGATTGAGATTCCATGACCCATGAGCATAAACAATCATGATTTCTTGGAGTTCTATATGCTCTTGTACTCAAATTGCCCGTCAAATCAAACAGGAATAGGAGAAGCACTACATGTCTATGATTATTGATTAGTCTCCCTTATGTCCATGACCATGATGACATTGGTTCCCTTCATCAATGCTATGTTAATCTATCATCATAATTTGAGCACAATTTATAGTTGATCTCATTCCAAAAATATTATGCGTATACTAAAATCGGCTATTAAAATCACTCACCAATGTATTTGTATATAAATACATATGTGATTTAATTTATTTTCAATGTATATTTATATTTCAACATGTATTTTATACTGATAACTAACTTTGATAACTGATTTTAGTGTACACGTAGCATAACTCATCTCATTATAGTATATTGTTACGAAATTGATTCCTAGTTTAGTTAATAATCAGATTAAATGGTGAAGTTTGATCAATAAAATAAAATAAAATTCAATTTTTACATTTTTTCTCATGACTTGACAACAATTTATATGCTATGCAATATGCATCTAGCTCTAGCCACACCTGTCAACGATCTCTTATGGAGAAGATAAATGAAAATTTGCATTTGGTATAAATGCTCGAGTCCTTCAACTTCCAAATGGTGGATAAAAATTGGAGAGAATCTGATTGAAGCTTTGTTTCATTGATAATGGTACTATAAAGGAACAAAAATAATGTATTAAATTTCATTAGTACTATGGTGCCGGCGTGACAAAACTTGGAATCCCAATTCATTAAACGAAATTTTGTTCTCTACTTTAAAGGGTGTTGGCATGTTGTTACTCTTTATGCCTTGTAATTTCTCTACTTTTGAAGTTTGGAATCAAAGTAACTTAGACCTTCATCTACCTATGCAGAACACTTTGAATATGGAAAAGTCTAGGGGGCCAACAGTTTTGTTGAATTTTGGCCAGCATGTAACCAACAGAGAAATGTGAGTCATTGAATGAAATCTCACACTAATCTCACATCATTAAATTATCATTGATGACTATTTGCTGGCTACCAATCACAAAAGTTGCTGCCCCTAACATTGCTCTATAATAATAATTGACTAGAGTCTAGATATCATATCTCTTCCACGTGTAAAGATAGTGATTTTAGAGTTCTTATCGTTTGTGTTTTGTGCTTATTGACTAATTTCTTATTCAGTGTTGTTATCAGATTTTCCCACTCTGCCTTTCTGAGGTGCTATTCAGGACGTAGTTTAAGGTAACATGATATTAGGTAATGTTACATACAATTTTGTTTTATTTGTAAATATATACACTAATGTCTCTTGGGATATATTATACAATATTTAATATTCTTTGTATTTTATATGACACTTATCTCCTTTGTAGGCATAACAAATTAAGAGCTTTCATTGATAATATCACACAACCTTTGCAGATTTCTCTCTAATGGAGAAGAATATGCTACCCACATGGAGGGAGAAAAGGGAGCATTAGTGTCTACTCTGAGACAGATTGCCAATTCGCATGCCATTCTTATTCTCAGTCATATAAATTGAATTAGTTCTACAAGTTGATCATGAACCAAGTATATATGATATCAATTTAAATATTCCTTGATTACTCCTAAGATCCACTACAACTCTAACCAAAGGATAAGGAATAAGGAACTAAGGACTAAAGTAAAAGTTGAACTGAGTTTGAACATAGTTCAGCATCAGTATTTATTTACCGGAGATAAAATGCCATTTTAGAACCGAAATAGTTGCACATTGCTTGCTTCTCAATCTATTTACAATCATGTCCGAAAACATGCACAAACATATATGAAATCAAGTTAAATTTTCTACACTAATATCTACCTCTATATATCCTCAATTCTTCACACTATCATACAAGTACACCATAGAATATGAAATGTTCTTAAAATCCTAATTCAAGTTTGAAAAAAAAATACATAAACAAAATATACCTATCTCTTCATTTATTCCATCCCTTGCCTCACTCTGATGAACTCCTTTTTTCTTTTCAAATTAGCAAAAGCAATATCTCCTTTCATAATATGAATTCCAAACACTCATGATCTAGATGTGAATGAGTCAAATTACTCATCCCTCCATCAGTGAATTCCAACAAAGCGGAAGGTTAAGCAGCAACTTTCAACTAGCTAGCTAATCTCATCAACAACTACAGCTACATGATCAGGTTGATACCCTCCTGAAGCATTATTATCTGCATGACTATTCCTTGTTCCTGAAGCTGTAGCCACAGCAACAGCCACAGTTGCAACTTCAGAACTTGTTGCTGGTTGCTCAATCAAACACCTTCTACAAGTTGGGCAAGAGGAGTGTGACTGCAGCCATGTATCTATACACTTAACATGGAATCCATGGTTACATTTTGGTAGCACTCTAATTTTTTCCCCATTCATAAACTCCCCTAGGCAAATTGCACAATCAGTGGCTTTAATACAACTATTAGTAGCACCTGAATTACCATAAACAACTATAGGAATCTGATGCAGAGCACTCTTCTTCAACCCTTTAACCGCTAATCGCGCTGCTGCTTCGTCCGGGGTCTCGAAAGCCAACCTTCGGCTACATCTTAGAGCGCAACGCACTATTGAGTTGAGTCCCAAAGCACATATGAGTGCACACAGCAAAGCAGCCAAGATAATCACCATGTTGGTGTCAAAATTCGGGTCGCCTAAGGAGGAATCTTTTGTCCTATTTACATCACCAGAGCTTGAGCTTGTGTCTAGTAATAAACGGTGTGGATGGTGAAGAGCCATTATATGCATGTTTGAAAGACACCAATGTTTCAGAAAACAAGAACTCAGAATTCTTGTACCCTTTTTGGTGGATTGAAGGAGCGGAGAGAAGGAACTTTTTTGAGTTGGGGCAATAAGCGTTAGGATTCTTAATAGATAAAGAGTCTCAGAGAAGCATCTTTGGTTAGAAGGAGAAAGGAATCATAGAAAAGATGGGTGGTGTGGTGAATAGTATGTGATTGTTTTGAGGGTGAGAAAAACCAACACAAGCACTTTTCTCACAGAGACATAAACTCAAACACATGGCTCTCAATTCACTTAATTGTCTGTGTGGACTCTAATCCAATCAAGGTTTGTTCCACATAAGCTAAAGGCCATCATGCAAACTAGGACTAGATTTTGGAGCACAGAAATTAAGAGACTCGAAACTGTGATGCAGAACAATAAGGTGATGGTGGTGGTGGTGGTTGTTGTTGATGAGTGGTTTCTAGTGTTTAGAAAAATGCAGAGACAATATTATTATTGGGACATAGATATTATGTTACGAAATGAAAGCATGACAACAAAACCAACTACTACTTGTGTTTTTGGTTTGTGTGTGTATCACTTGCGGTTATTATTGCACTGAGATATATGTATGATATGACATGCAGATTGATTTGATTTTATATTTCTTCTTCGTTTTTTTAAGAATCAACAGAGGAATTTTGATTATGGCACCTGATCCCACCTAATCAAATATTATTAGTAGATTATTTAAAAGAAAGCACTTATTCTAAGCACCAAATCCTTCTTCCACTCCTCCACTCAACTCATTAACTTGAAATAATGTTAGAAATAAAAATAGATGTTCACTCATATTTCTTGTTTTCCATTCTTAGATCGTAATCATAAACCAAAAACAATAAGAAGCTTGTTCAGGTTGGCTTTTGCTGTTTTGGGGTTAGGCATCAATCACAATAGATTTAACGCTACATATTCTTTTCTTAGTCATCATATCGTTTGATTTTAAAATAAATAAAAGATTCATTAAGTTGCATAATTAAACGAAGTTATGTGTGCTAATAATAATCTCAAGGACAAAATTTATAATGGAATGTAAAAGACGTAAACAGCTGACGGTTTAGGATTAGATGATTGCGAAAGAAGCCAAATGTGCATACAAAATTTAAGGGGAAAAATCATACAGCTTGAATTGTGACATATATTTGATAATTATAATCAAGGTACTATGGAGGATGTGACTATAATAGGGAATTTTTACAATGAATCTTTGGTGTTGTGGCATGTGAAGGTGTGGTTAGATTTCTACATCATGGGCCACTCTAACACCAAATGAAGAGAAAGGTCCAATCTATGGGCCCAAGAAAAGGGTCCACAAAGTGGCCTAGGCTTTCAGATTTTGCATAATAATTTCATAGATAGACACATGTACCCGTTGGGTTGCCTTAACTCCATGCAAGCTCCATCAATGCCCGTTTGAGTGTTTAACTATCCTCACCTACTTTGCTGAATTGTTGGCCCCTTGCTGAGACATTACCCATGTTTATGCTTCCATTGATTTTATTCAGTGGCAGGATTTCCTGGAATTGGCAGCTAGCAAAAATTAATTCATATCTGTAGATCAACAAAATTAAAATTTACAGAGATTTTTTTTAATGAAATTTACAGAGATTCTGGAAAATGGGAATGCTTAAATGGGCATTGTGTAGCCCAACAACTCTTAGATCTGCCAACATGGTTGGCCAACATCCTTGTTTTTGTTATGGGCCTACCTCGTTTACTACATGTCTGCATCTGATCAATATTGTTCACTCGTTCTGTGGTGTTCAGGGCCCAAAATTGGATTCCCTAATTATTATCTCAACAAATATTGGTTGACGCCGAGAAGAAAGTAAAACCAGACCAAAACAAAAAATCTAGTGATATACTTATATTGGCATTTATACAATGATAGCAATAGTGATAAGAAAATATAAAAATAAAAAATCTAGCAATATAATTTTGGTATCATTAATTGTATTATTTTTTTTTGTTTATATAGTTCACTTGTGCTACACTGACGGGGAGAAATCGTCGGTTATGAATTTTCACAAAATTATTCCGTTGTAACTATAGTTTCAAACCAATAAATAATCCTCAATCAAAATTTAACTTGCTTATCACTTAAGTCAAACCCAATAAAAATCGAGATATTTTTAAGTCTTGCATCGTCTCTTAAGGAATTGCAGGGAATTGTACATATTATTGGTTGAGAAAGTATTTTTGGGTTTTTGAGATGATGAACAAAAAATGTAAATAACAAAAGAAATAAGCTAACAACTAAAAAAAGTCTTGGCAAGGAATGAGAATTAGAATTCCTATCCTCATTATCATCCTCAATTGTGATGATAATTGTCTCTTGCTCTCACTTAGTCATCCTCTAACAATTGAAGGAAAGTTAAGTGAGCAAAGTCAACTTTAATCCACAAGTCCTAATCAAAGATCAGTTTTAGTGGAATTCAAACCAACTAGCAATCTTCAATCACCAATCAACAAAAGAGCTTGATAACTCAAGAGTCTCCAATCACTCAATCCAAGCTGGGAGCACAAAATTCTACACTAAAATTCAACCAAATATTTTATCAAACACTTGGAAGCCATAAAAAGAAAGCATGATAAATAACAAGAATTAATAAAATCTATGACTACCGAATGCAAAATAAAAATAACAACAACTCAGTTAAACATCAATAAACAAAGAAACATCAAAATTGCATTAAAGAAAATCAAGATCCAACAAGGGTTTATAAACATAAAAATGACCAAAATAAGAAATTAACAAGAACTAAAAGAACAAAGATGTAGCAACAAGAAATTGCAAGGAAACTAATCAAGACAAGAATTAAAGCCTAAACCTAAGAGGAATTTAATCTAATCTACCTTAATTCTAGAGAGAAGAGAGAGCTTCTCTCTCTAGAATATAACTTAAAGCATATTTCTATTCTACACCTAATTGCTCTCCCCTTGTTCCTTCTTGAACTTAGCCTCTAATAGCTTAAAAAATGAGTTGGATTGGGTTCCAGCAAGTCTAGAAATTACCCTCAGCGTGTTCTCTTTAATGAAGTCACGTGATGCTTGTCACGCATACGCGTGGGTCACGCGTACGCATCGCATGGCAGTTTCCAAAACCTCATATCTTCATGAATTCTCTACTTTTGCATGCTTTTTCTTCACTTATTCAATCCAATCCTTGCCTTATAAATCTGGAATCACTCAACAAACATATCAAGGCATCGAATGGAATTAAAGAGAATTAAAATTAGCAAATTAAGGGCCTAAAAAGCATGTTTTCACCCTTAAGCATAATTTAGGAGAAATTTACAAAATCATGCTATTTCATTGAATAAATGTGAGAAAAGTTGATAAAATTCACTTAATTTAACACAATATAAACCACAAAATTGGGGTTTATCAATCTCCCCACACTTAAACCAAGCATGTCCTCATGCCAAACCAAGAAAGATAAGAAAAGGGTATCAACATTTATTCAATGTAAACTATCTAAATGCAACCTATCTACATGCATGCAACTACTTGGTCAAAATAAATCAACTTCCAAGAATACATATATGAACACAAGGGCTAAGGCAATCATAATCAAATCAAATCCATAATTAAATTGAGTTATTGAAAAGAATTATAAACTTGTAAGATAAGAAATAATACCTAGTGAAAACATAGAATTGAGCAATCGAACCCTCACCGGATGTGTATACACTCTAACGCTCAAGTATTTAGGGTTGATTCACTCAATTCTCTTCTAATCATGCTTTCTAAGATTTATTTTTCATCTAACAATCAACAATTATTCAATGCATGCATACCAATATCTTGAGGACTTATCCATAGGTTATAATAGGACTAGGGTCAAGGTAAGGATATATATGGTTAAGTGAGCTTGAAATTCAAATCTTTGATTAACTTAAACTCTCACCTAACACATATAACAACCTATACAATTCAATTACAAACCTAACTACCCATTCTTCACTTTTTCACACACTCATGTATTCTCTCAATTTCACATCACATATGCGTTGTTATTATCACTTTTCTTTGGGGAATTTTGTCCCTTTTTTATTACTTTCATATTATTTTTCTTTTCTTTTCTTTTATTTTTCTTTTTTTTCTCTCTTTTTTTTCAAAATAAAATATATACAAAAATATCAATGCATATGGTTTAAACATTTAATGCATGAGTATGTACCCAATTCCTAAGATCTTTAACAAAAATACAAAAATGAACTTTTATCTCTACCAATATTTCCAAGTTTTTCCACACTTAAATGATACACACTCTCACTAGCCTAAACTAATCAAAGATGAAAATTAAGGATATTCATGATTTTTCGCTTTAAGGCTAGTCATGTGCTAAAATTAAGAACAAAAGAGGATTAAAATAGGCTCAAAATTGGCTAATCAAAGGTGGATAAAAGGGTAAGGCCATTTGGATAAGTGAGCTCAATGAAATGATGGCCTCAATCATATAAATATATTCATACACAAAATAATGGACATAAAGAATCAAACAAATTAAAGATTACATCGTAGAAAAAGAATAATACACACAAGAATGAAATAGTGGTTATATGATGTAACCACACAATTAGACTAAAAAACTCACAAGCTTATGTGTTCTTAGCTCAAAAACATGTTCCACAATATATAATTCAAGAAAGTTTAATAAAAATTTTTTACTCAAATCAATTGGGATGCCCTCTATGAAAAGAAATTTTCTTGAAAAATTTTATTATTTTTACTAAATTTATTATATATATGCAATCTAAGAAACTGCAACTAAGAATTCTAAAAGGCTTAGTAATAAAATAAAATAAAAAATAAAAGTGTTAGGATTAGAACTTTTCACCCAAAAAGGGCCGATTGGTCAAATGACCTCTCCACACTTAAAAGTTTGCACCGTCCTCGGTGCATTCGAAGATGAGCAAGGGGACATTGAGTAGCACGATTTCGTATTGGAACAATTGGAAGAAGCTATGCCTGCCATTGAAGAGGAAAAAGTTGTTTCAGACTTAGGAGATGCTAAACCTCCATGGGAAGGTCAAGTCATAGAGCCTCCTTCCAAGGTGTTTGATGTTGATGTTGAGGAAGATGTACAACCTCCAAGGCATATCATAGTTGAAGACTTTGAAGAGGTTGATCAAGAGATGGAGATTCAAGAAGAAGAGGCACAACCTCCCATGCCATTGGTGAGCAATGAAGAAGAGATTGAATTGGAAGAAAGCTACCAAGAGGAAGAGGTTGATATTGAAGAAGCTTGCAAAGAGGTGGTAGTTGTCAGAGAAGAGCACAAGGGAGTGGAGCTTGCAAATTCATTAGAAACACCTCTCCCAAGGCCATTACCGTCCAACACAACGTTCAAGTGGGCAAAATTCCTATCCTTACCCTTTACTTTCCCACTTGAATATGGGCTACTGGAGACGGATGGTCAACTTAGAGCTCTTTGTGGCATTAAGAGTAAGAGGAAGATGGTTAGTGGTTGGAGTTGTCAGGCAAGGTTCATTAAGGTTCCGCATTCCGAACTGGAGTACAAGTGTTGGTGCAGAGCTTAATTGAATGAGTCTAGGATGTTGTTTGGCCGCTTCAGTGAGAATTCAAATTGCTTGCCACCCGACTGGAACAATGATGATCAACTTGAAGACGGGTGTAGAAACAAGATTTGGGATCCAGGAATATATGAGGATCAATTTTGGGAGCTCAAAACTTGTGAAAAACTCCATCAAAGCTTGAGGAATTTACGTGGTATTGATAGAGCTTATTGGAAGTCCAAGCATTGGTGGAAGTTTCAAGACGAGTTCAAGCACAAGTCGCCATGACAAGGAGCTCACCAAATGTCCAACTTAAGGACTTTAACTAAAAGTGCTAAGTGGGAGACAACCCACCATGGTATGATCGTTCTTTTTCAGTTTAGTTTTATTTTGTTTTGTTTTATTCTTAGTTTTATTTCATTCTATTTTTCTTAGTATTCATTCATAATGTCTACATCAACATCTGCATTTTGCATTCTGCATACTGCATATTAAAAAAAAGGGGATCGACGCGCAAGCGTCTACGACGCGCACGCGTCATGTGTCTATGCGCCGTTGAACAGAGAGATGCGCGAGAGACACGCGGGAGTAGTGCATGGTGCAATAACCATGCCAAGCGTTCGCGTACCTCACGCGTACACGTCCCCTGGGAAAAATTCAAACCACGCGTACGCGCCATTGATGCGCACGCATGACTATGTAAAATCGGCGTAAATGATGTTTGGCCAAAAAGGTGTGTTGGTGTGGTGCCGGAATTGTGCTGGGAGCACAAGCCCCATCATGCGTACGCGTCCCTGACGCGTGCGTGTCGCTTTACCACAATGGCCATCCACATGTACGCGTCCCCGACGCGTACGCGTCACTTGAACTTTATGCGATCCACGCGTACGCGTCGCATGCGACGCATGATTGAATCATCTCAGTGTCACTTGAAAATAGCGCCAACCACGCGAACGCGTGCCCCACGCGTCCACGTCGCTTGCGCCACACAGCTTATCCAGATCAGCGCCACTTATCTTATCTTTTCTTTTCTAATCCTAATTTCTTCTATCTTTTCTTCTCTCTTCTTTCTGTCTTACTTCATCTCTTTAACTTCTCATCCTTCTTCACTTTCATCCTATTTTACTTAATTTATTTGCATACTTTCATTCATTACATTTTAATCTTGTGCGTATGTTTATGCTCTTTTCTAAATTTATTATTTTTCCATTGGTGTTAAATTTTTTTATTCAACTGTTGCATCTTTTCTTGCATTATTCCGATGCTTCATGACTTGTTTTTTTTTCTGATTGGGTAATATTACTTAAATCAATGCTAATTTTTATAATATATTCTTTTTGCATTGATATGCACTTATACTATCTTAAATTACCCACATTCTCTCTCCCATTGTTGCAACTTTTGCACTACTAATATGCCATGTGCATCTACTGTTCTTTGACTTGCATGTTGTAGCTACCATGTAATTGAGACCCCATTATTTGCATTAACCTACCCATACTTTATTATTTTCTTCTCTTTATTCCTGGGTTACTTTTCTTCTTTTCCTCTTCTTTCAAGATGGCCACCGAGGAAGGGAAAGGAGAAGTTTCTAAATGGGGTGAACAGACAAGTCCATCTGCACAATCTTTGGACAAAAGCATCAGTTGTAGCAACCCGTCCACCTGCACATCTCAGCATGCACTGAGGACGGTGCAATCTTTAAGTGTGGGAAGGTCAATACCGATCTCCGTGGGTTAGTACCTTCCTGTCTCAACACCAATGTTTAATTTTTCTTTGTTAAATTAGTTGTTGCATTTGCATGTTTGTTTGATTTTGTGCATATTTTACCACTTAGTTGAAGTAATATTTTCTTTTTCAAGAAACTTTTTATAGCATTTCACTAATTTGAATTAAACTTTTTCAAAAACTTGTTTGAAGAAATTTTATTTTGGAATATGGTTTTAGAGCTCGAACACACAAAACCCGTGAGATTTTGAGTCTATTTAATTGGTTGCATTTTATCAACCAATATTTTATTTTTGGTGTGTGTTGTTCTCTTTAAAATTGTGATCTTTGTCTTGCTTGATTCTATATTTCTATTGTTTAATGTATTCATGCACTTATATGATTGAGGCCCTTATTTCACTGAGCTTACATACCCATATGGCCTTACCCTTTCATTATCCTTTGCAAACCAATGTTGAGCCTATTATACCCCTTTGTTCTTTACTTTAGCTCATCACTAACTCTAACTGAAAAACAATAATGTCCTTAATTTGAATCCTTGATTAGTTTAGACTAGTGAAAGTGCTCATGAATTAAGTGTGGGAAAAGTGGGTTTGGAAACGTTTGGTTTGGGAATTGAGTATGTTAGACTTGGTGTGAAAATGTGAAAAATGTTAAGAACATGTTTATGCATTCAATACCTTAATCATATGCATTGAAAAAAATTATTAAGAAAATAATAATAATAATAATAATAATAATAATAATAATAATAATAATAATAATAATAATAATAATAATAATAATAATAAAAAGGGGACAAAATGCCCCAAAGTAAATGGAGATAGCAATGCATATGTACTGTACTCAAAACTTGGAATGCATAAATATGTAGTAAACGCAATTAATGGGTAATTATTGATTTTATATTATGCTTATATGGATTGTCTTAAGTTAGGTGGAAAAGTTTAAGTTAATTAAGGATTAAGATTTTAGTCCACTTGGCCAAATACAATCCTATCTTGACCCTAACCCCATTACAAACCTTAAAAGACCTCTTGATATGTGTATCTGTGCATTAATTCTTTGTTGATTGTTAGATGAAGAGCAAGCCTTAGAAAATAAGATTAGTAGAGAATTGAGAGAATCGAACCTCAAACACCTGAGCTATTAGAGTGTATACACTTCCATTGAGGGTTCGATGCTCGATTCCTTGTTCCCTGCTTTCATGAGCTATTTTCTTCTTGCAAGTTATTTGTACTTTATTTTGTGATTTGAATTAGTGAAATCCAGTTCATATTTGTTCTTGAAGGATTTGTTTACTTTTAACCAAGTAGGTAGAAACATTTTGCATGTAGTTGCATTCACATAGATAGGTTGCATTTCATGAGTCTTGCTTTTTCCTACCCATTTATTTTATCTCCCTAAGCTAAGCATGAGGACATGCTAATGTTTAAGTGTGGGGAGGTTGATAAATCATTATTTTATGATTTATATTGTGTTTAATTGAGTGGTTTTATCAAGTCTTCACCCACTTATTCATATGATTTGCATGTATTTACAATTCCTTCCCAAAATTGTTCCATGGTTGAAAACCTGCTTCCTAGAGATCTTTTTATTGTGTATTTTAATTCTCCTTTATACCATTCGATGCTGTGATCCGTGTGTTAAGTATTTCAGGCTTCATAGGGTAGGAATGGCTTAGAGAATAGAGAGGAAGCTTGCAAAAAGGAAAGGAGCACAAGAAATAAAGGAGACAACCAGCGAAAAGCGACGTGCACGCATGGCTGACGCGTGTGCGCGATTTGGACAAAATCAAGTGACGCATACGCATGGATTGGAGTTCGCGCAAACGACTTGAGCACGTGCTTGACGCGCACGCATGGAGAGGAAAATTGTCAAACGACGCGTATGCGTGACCGACGCGTACGCGTGACCGACGCGTACGCGTGACATGTGCGATCTGCAGAAAATTCAGGAAATGCTGGGGATGATTTTGGGCCTCGTTTTGACCTAGTTTTCGGCCCAGAAACACAAAATAAAGCCAGGGAACTTACAGAGACTCAATTGATACTTAGCATAAGCTGATAATTCATAATTTTAGATTTTTAGATGTAGGTTTTAGAGAGAGAGGCTCTATCCTCTCTCTTAGGTTTTAGGATTAGGATTCCTCTTAAAGGATTTAGGATTTCTTCTTCTCAATTTCCAGGTTTAATGTTCCTTTAATTTATTTTCCCAATTTAATTTATGAACTTTGCCATGTTAGATTTGATTTCTTTTATTAATGCAAGTTAAGGTATTTCAGATTTGATTTTTCTCCTTATTTTATTTATGAATGCTTTTAATTTAATTTAGATTTTATTTTCCCCTTTTGGCTTTGGTTAAGTAATTAGTAACACTTGAGTTATCAAACTCAGCTGTTGATTGAAATTGGAATTCTTTGCTGATTAATTTGTACTCCAATAACTCTAGTCTTTCCATAGGAGTTGACTAGGACTTGAGGATCAAATTAATTAGTCTGCTTGACGTTTCTTTATTTAGTAAGGGCTAACTAGCAGAGTCCAATTCTCATCACACCTGATAAGGATAACTAGGATAGGACTTCAATTTCTTATACCTTGCCAAGAGTTTTCTTAATTATTAATTTATTTTTCTTGTCATTTAAATTACTTGTTCCGTATTTCAAAAACCCAAAATAAAATATATCTTTTTCCATAACCAATAATAAAACACACCTCCCTACAATTCCTTGAGAAGACGACCCGAGGTTTGAATACTTCGGTTATTTATTTTTATTGGGTTTGCTTAAGTGACAAACAAAACTTTTGTACGAAATGATTCTCTCTTGGTTTAGAAACTATACTTACAACGCGATTATATTTTTAAATTTCTTTACTAATAGAAAATCAATTCGTCAAAAATGACGCCGTCGGACTTTCTATCGGTAAAGAAATTCACAAATATAATCACGTTGTAAATATAGTTTCTAAACCAACAGAAAATCCTTTCATGCAAAAGTTTTGGTTGTCACAAGTAACAAACCCCTAATAAAATTGATAACCGAAGTATTCAAACCTTGGGTCGTCTTCTCAAGGAATTGCAGGGAGGTGTTCTTATTATTGGTTATGGAAAAAGTATCTTTTTGGAGTTTTTGAAATAGGGAACAAGTAATTTAAATTATAAGAAAAATAAATTAATGATTATGAAAATCTCTTGGCAAGGTATAAGAAATTGAAGTCCTATCCTAGTTATCCTTATGAGGTGTGATGAGAATTGGACTCTGTTCCCACTTTAGTTAGCCCTTTCTAAATAAATAAAAGTCAAGCGGACTAATTAATTTGATCCTCAAGTCCTAGTCAACTCCTATGGAAAGACTAGAGTTATTGGAGTACAAATTAATCAGCAAAGAATTCCAATTTCAATCAACAGCTGAGTTTGATAACTTAAGTGTTACTAATTACTTAACCAAAGCCAAAAGGGAAAAATAAATCTAAATTAAATTAAAAGTATTAATAAATAAAATAAGGAGAAAAATCAAATCTGAAATACCTCAAATTGCATTAATAAAAGAAATAAAATCTAACATGGCAAAGTTCATAAATTAAATTGGGAAAATAAATAAAAGGAACATTAAACTTGGAAATTGAGAAGAAGAAATCCTAAATCCTTTAAGAGGAATCCTAATCCTAAAACCTAAGAGAGAGGAGAGAGCCCCTCTCTCTAAAACCTACATCTAAAAATATAAAATGATGAATTATCAGCTTATGCTAAGTATCAATTGAGTCTCTGCATGTTCCCTAGCTTTATTTTGTGTTTTTGGGCTGAAAACTTGGTCAAAACGTGGCCCAAAATCGTCCCCAGGGTTTCCTGAATTTTGCTGCAGATCGCGCATGTCACGCGTACGCGTCGGTCACGTATACGCGTCATTTGATCATTTTCCTCTCCACGCGTGCGCATCAGGCACGCACTCGCGTCGTTTGCGCGAACTCCAATCCACGCGTACGCGTCACTGTGATTTTGTCCAAATCGCGCTCACGCGTCAGCCATGCGTGCGCATCGCTGTTCCTTGGTTGTCTCCTTTATTTCTTGTGCTTCTTCCCTTTTTGCAAGCTTCCTCTCCATTTTCTTAGCCATTCCTGCCCTATGAAGCCTGAAATACTTAACACACGGATCACGGCATCGAATGGTATAAAGGAGAATTAAAATACACAATAAAAAGATCTATAGAAAGCAGGTTTTCAACCATGGAACAATTTTGGGAAGGAATTGTAAATACATGCAAATCTTATGAATAAGTGGGTGAAGACTTGATAAAACCACTCAATTAAACATAATATAAATCATAAAATAATGGTATATCACTGCGCGTACGTGAGCAGCTGGGACTCGGAGGGTGCTCAATACCACGGGCCAATGCGTACGCGGAAGGTGACCGTGCACGTGTCATGGGCCAAAAAATGCATGATGCGCACGCATCATTATGGGCGCGTACGCAAGAGTAGTATGATTCCCTAGGTCACGCGTACGCATCCTCGAGGTGCTCTGTTTTTCAAAAATTTTCAACTCCTTCCACCAAACTATGCATTTCAAACATCCAAACAGTCATCTAAATGCCACCAAACCTTATTTAACACCCTAGACTACCAAATAAACTCAACCAACTAAATTAAACATGAAATTAAACTTATATACCAATATATACAAAAGAGAAAAATGAAAAGAGCCTGGTGGGGTGTCTCCCACTTAGCACATTTATTTATTGTCCTTAAGTTGGACAATGATGTGGTCCTTGTCAAGGTGGCTTGTGCTTGAATTCTTCCTTGAATCCCCACCAATGCTTGCGTATCCAATCCCACCGGGATCCCAAACTAGGTGCATGATGCGGTATTTTATAACCCACAAACTAACCGGCAAGTGCACCGGGTCGTACCAAGTAATACCTTACGTGAGTAAGGGTCGATCCCACGAGGATTGATGGATTAAGCAACAATAGCGTTTGATAGGATTAGTTAGACAAGCAGAAAAGAGTGTTTTGGTATTCAAAGAGCATTAAACACAGACAAATAAATAAGTTGGGAATAATATAATATGAAGATAGTTAAGGTTTCAGAGTTATCTATTTTTCTGGATTAACTTTTCTTACTAACTATTTTAATCATGTAGGATTTAATTTATGAAAAACTATTTATGACTAGACCCTAAATCCTTAGACCTTCCTAGTCTCCTCTAAAATTTATCAATTGCCAATTCCTTGGTCAATTAATTCCAATTAGAGGGTGAAGTTCAAATTCCAGTTTATATGCCACAAATATTCTAATTACCCAAAAATAAGAGGATTATATGTCACGTATCCTGTTAAATCCAAATAATTAAAATTTAGGAGAATATGTTTTCAAGCTGTTGTTCAAGTAAAGAGCTTTTCCAAGTTTTACAAGAACTCAAATAGAAAGAGGGTCATACTTCCGTTCCACCTAAATTCACAAAATAAAGAGCAAAAATAATTCTTAAATATAAATCCAAAACATAAATTAAAATAGAAAAAGCAATAAAATCAATCCATACAAATAGACAGAGCTCCTAACCTTAACAATGGAGTATTTGTTGCTCATGGAATGTGGAATGTAAATTTGTATAGAATTTCCTAATGGAATCCTCCTTCTGGAACCTACCTAATAGAAGAGAAGTCTCCCCTTTTTATAACTAATCCTAATTAATTTAAAATCTAATATTTGAAATTAAGATAATATCTTTTCCTATTTTAAAATCAAATTTGAATTTAAATCAGAATTAACTAACTACTCCGCGTCTTGTAACGTGGGGACCACTTGGCTTCAATGGATCCACGCCTAACTTGGGTGCTAAAATGGGGCCCAGAAATCACCCCCAGCGTTTTCTGCGTTTTCTGCACGTGGCGCATGTCACGCGTATGCGTTAGTCACGCGTACGCGTCGATGGTCTTTTCTGCGAGTTAGGCGGACGCATCGGTCACGCGTACGCGTCGCTGAGCAAATCTTCAATTCACGCGTACGCGTCAGTCACGCGCACGCGTCACCATGGATACCTCCAAATCACGCACGCGTCAGGCAGGCGTGCGCGTCACTCCTTGCAGCCATCTCCTTTGATTGTTGTGCTGCAGAAACTCCATCAAATCCAGCCGAATGCTACCTAAAATAAATAGTATTGCACAAAACTCAAAATAGCATCTATAGTGGGTAAAAAATAATTAATTCTTAATTAAACTCAACAAATTAGATGTAAATTCACTAGGAAAAGATAGGAAAGATGCTCACGCATCACAACACCAAACTTAAACTGTTGCTTGTCCTCAAGCAACCAAAACTAATATAAGCTTAGGATGTGAATTTGCATGAGAAAGAGAGTTCAATTAAGCTCATGTCTCTTTTTATAGTGGGGTTTACAACTGTAATCCTGAATAGTTTTGGCATTTCATTTTTTCCTTTGAAGTTCAGAATGATTGGCATCCATAGGAACTCAGAATTCAGATAGTGTTATTGATTCTCCTAGTTTAGTATGTTGATTCTTTAATACAGCTACTTTATGCGTCTTGGCCGTGACCCTAAGCTTTTTGTTTTCCGGTATTACCACCGGATACATAAATGCCACAGACACATAACTGGGTGAACCTTTTCAGATTGTGACTCAGCTTTGCTAGAGTCCCCAGTTAGAGGTGCCCAGAGTTCTTTAGCACACCCTTTTTACTTTGGATCACGACTTTAACCGCTCAGTCTCAAGCTTTTTACTTGACACCTTCACGCCATAAGCACATGGTTAGGGACAGCTTGATTTAGCCGCTTAGGCCAGGATTTTATTCCTTTGGGCCCTCCTATCCATTAGTGCTCAAAGCCTTGGATCCTTTTTACCCTTTGCCTTTTAGTTTAAAGGGTTCTTGGTTTTTCTTTTTTTTCTTTCTCTTTATTTTTTATTTTTTTATTTTTTTATTTTTTTCGCAAGCTTTGTGTTTTTCACTGCTTTTTCTTGCTTCAAGAATAAATTTTATGATTTTTTAGATTATTAATAACATTTCTCTTTTTTTCATCATTCTTTCAAGAGCCAACAATTTTAACATTCATAAAATTTACTATAAAAAATATGCACTATTCATGTCATGCATTCAGAATCACAGAAAATACCATCACATTTAAGTAAATAAAACTATTCTTTAATATAGACTCACTTTCTCATGCAATATATCACTCCTATTTTTTTTTTGAATTCAAGTTCAGTGGGTAATACATGAGACATCTTTTTAGAATTAAAGCATTTAAGGAAAAACTAAACTAGACCTAGGATTCTCACTAATAAAGGATCATGCAACAAACAAAGCAAAATAGCAGAAAACCGGAACATAACAGAGCAAAGGCGGGAAGGAATAAAAGGAATGAAAGGAACTCAACCACCTTAGTTATCCTAGTGGTTGCTTTATTCTTCAGGTTGTGCTCCTCAGTGAAGATGATTTGCCTCCCTTTTGGTGCCATAGGAATAAACAGAAAACCCTTAAGCGAAGCGTCAACACCAAACTTAAAGGTTTGCTTGTCCTCAAGCAAAGAAGAACTGAAAATAGAAAGAGACAAATATTATGATGAAAGAAAAAGAAAAGGATAAAAGAACAAGAGAGAATTAGGATTGGGAGAGGGGAAAGAAAATTGAATCTTGTGCGGCGAACTAGTGGAGTTGTGCGGCGCAGGCGACGCGTACGCGTGGGTCGCGGAATTTTTTTAATGACACGTAAGCGTCAGGCACGCGTCCGCGTGCCCTGGGTTTTGCGCGATTCGCGCGAAGCCAGCCTCGCACACGCACCACTCTCTGTTCGCGTGGCTTAGGAACCAATAATTTCATACGACACATGCGCATCATGCACGCGCACGCGTGGAGGGCCATTTATGCAAATGACGCGCACGCGTCAGGGACGCGTACGCGTGAGTAAATTTGTGCCTCTAGCACGCTTCCAGCCCTAAGCCAACACAACTCTCTGCCCAACACATATTTACGTCAAAATTCAAGGTCACGCGTACGCGTCAGTGACGCGTACGCGTGGAGTGCCAAAATCACGAATGACGCGCACGAGTCATGGATGCGTACGCATGAGCTTGTTTGTGCGAAAGGCTTCATTCTGGCGCCACTCCTGTGCAACTCTCTATTCATATTTATTTTTCACACACATGCATATGACGCATACGCGTCAGCGACACTTGTGCGTCATATGCTCCTCTTCTCTTTTTTTTATTATCTGGTTCCTGTTTTAAAATAACTGCATGATCAGAAAATTAGTAAGAACTCAATAAAAATCAAATAAGCAAGAAAACTACTACTATGAAAGATAACTAAGAATGAAAAGGAACGATCATACCACGGTGGGTTGTCTCCCACCAAGCACTTTTAGTTAAAGTCCTTAAGTTGGACATGTGGTGAGTTCCTTGTCATGGTGGCTTGTGCTTGTACTAATCCAGGAATCTCCACCAATGTTTATAATTCCAGTGGCCACCGGGATTCCAAGCTAGGCGTATAACGCCTTCGAGCAAGTTGAAGCAAGTGACAAGGCCCCAAGAGTGTTGATTGTGGGAATGAATCACAAGGTCCCAAACCTTGCTTTTACATCCGTCTTCTTGTGGATCACCATTGTTCTCACCGGGTGGCAAGCAATCTGAATTCTCACAGAGACATTTAAACAACCTTCTAGACCCATTCAATTAATCTCTACACCAATCCTTGTACTTCAATTTGGAGCATATAACCATATTGAACCTTGCTTGACATCTCTTGCCACTTACCATCTTCCTTTTACTCTTAATGCCACAAAGAGCACTAAGTTGACCATCCGTCTCTAGTAGCCCATATTCAAGTGGGAAAGCAAAGGTTAAGGATAGGAATTTTACCCACTTAAATGTTGTATTGGATGATGATGGCTTTGGAAGAGGTCTTGCAAGCTCCACTCCCTTGTGCTCTTCTTTGAATTCTTCTACCTCTTTGCAAGCTTCCTCTATTTCAACCTCTTCCTCTTGGTAGCTTTCTTCTAATTCAATCTCTTCTTCATTGCTTACCAAGGGCATGGGAGGTTGTGCATCTTCCTCTTCTTCCATATGTGAGGGTGGAAAGTTCTCTAATTCACTGGAGTATAAACTTCTTTGATTGGTTTCCTCACTTTCTTCCATAGGATCTTGCATTGTATCTCTTGGAAAGGAATTTGCTTGTTCCTCTTCCTAGTTCTTGATCATCGTATGCACATATTTCTCTATATATTTTGACACTTGTCTTTATATCATGTAGGCATTCTTTCATGAGAAGCTCAAGATCTGATGGTATTTGAGATGAATAAGGAGATGGTGGCTCCTGATATGGGTAGAAAGATTATGGTTCTTGATATGGATAGAGAGGTGGTGGTTCTTGGTACGATATGGAGATGGTGGTTCGTGGTATGAATATGGAGATGGTGGCTCTTGATAGTTGGAACATGGAGCATTGAAGTTTCTTTGGTTTTGACCTTGCCAACCAAAATTTGGATAGCTCCTCCATCCACCATAATATGAATCACTACTCGGGTGTGAGTAGTAACCCATGTGATCTCTCTCCATTATTTTTCCTTAGCACAAAACACTAAATAGAATTAAACACACCATGTGGTAAATAGGAAAGCAAAGAAGACAGAACAAAATTTTTTTTTTGAAAATAATAATTTTTATTTTTATTTTTTTAGAGAAAAATTACTACGGGGATACCAAACTTAATTTCAAAAATTAAGAGCAAAAAAAATTTCAAATAAAATAAATCAAAATAAATAAATATATATATTTTTTTTCCAAAATTTTTTAAAATAGTTTTAATAAAATTAAAAATAAAATGCCTAATCTAAGGAATCAAACAACTAATAGTTGTTAATCACAGTCAATCCCGGGCAACAGCGCAAAAAACATGGTGTGGTATTTTATAACCCACAAACTAACCGGCAAGTACACCGGGTCGTACCAAGTAATACCTTACGTGAGTAAGGGTCGATCCCATGAGGATTGATGGATTAAGAAACAATAGCATTTGATAGGATTAGTTAGACAAGCAGAAAAGAGTGTTCTAGTATTCAAAGAGCATTAAACACAGACAAATAAATAAGTTGGGAATAATATAATGAGAAGATAGTTAAGGTTTCAGAGTTATCTATTTTTCCGGATTAACTTTTCTTACTAACTATTTTAATCATATAGGATTTAATTTATGGCAAACTATTTATGACTAGCCCTAATTCCTTAGACCTTCCTAGTCTCCTCTAAAATTCATCAACTGCCAAATTCCTTGGTCAATTAATTCCAATTAGATGGTGAAGTTCAAATTTCAGTTTATATGCCACAAAAATTCTAATTACCCAAAAATAAGAGGATTATATGTCACGTATCCTGTTAAATCCAAATAATTAAAATTTAGGAGAATATAAGCTATTGTTCAAGTAAAGAACTTTTTCAAGTTTTACAAGAACTCAAATAGAAAGAGGGTCATACTTCCGTTCCACCCAAATTCATAAAATAAAGAGCAAAAACAATTCTTAAATATAAATCCAAAACATAAATTAAAATAGAAAAAGCAATAAAATCAATCCATACAAATAGACAGAGCTTCTAACCTTAACAATGGAGGATTAGTTGCTCATGGAATATGGAATGTAAATTTGTATAGAATTCCCTAATGGAATCCCCCTTCTGGAACCTACATAATAGAAGAGAAGTCCCCCTTTTTTTTATAACTAATCCTAATTAATTTAAAATCTAATATTTAAAATTAGGATAATATCTTTTCCTATTTTAAAATCAAATTTGAATTTAAATCAGAATTAACTAACTACTCCGTGTCTTGTAACGTGGGGACCACTTGGCTTCACTGGATCCGCGCCTAACTTGGGTGCTAAAATGGGGCCCAGAAATCACCCCCAGCATTTTCTGCGTTTTCTGCACGTGGCGCATGTCACGCGTACGCGTCAGTCACGCGTATGCATCGATGGTCTTTTCTGCGAGTCATGCGGATGCGTCGGTCACGCGTACGTGTCGTTGAGCAAATCTTCAATTCACGCATACGCGTCAGTCACGCACACGCATCGCCATGGATACCTTCAAATCACGCGCACGCGTCAGGCACGTGTGCACGTCACTCCTCGCTGCCATCTCCTTTGATTCTTTTGCTGCAGAAACTCCATCAAATCCAGCTGAATGCTACCTAAAATAAATAGTATTGCACAAAACTAAAAATAGCATCCATAGTGGGTAAAACATAATTAATTCTTAATTAAACTTAACAAATTAGATGCAAATTCACTAGGAAAATATAGGAAAGATGCTCACGCATCAGCGCACTAAGCTCTCAAGAAAATTTAAACAAGTGACAAGGCCCTAAGATTGATGATGGTTGATATGTATTCCAGGGTCCCAAACCTTGTTCTTGCACCCGTCTTCTTGTTGATACCATAGTTCAATCCGGGTGACAAGATTTGTGAATTCTCATTTAAGCACCAAACTCTCCATAATGAACCTTGAATTATGGTGCCAACCACTAACTAATTCTTTCTTACTTCCCATTTCACAAAGAGCTCTAAGGTTACCATCCATCTCAAGAAAACCATATTCAAGCGAGAAAGTAAAGCTTAGGGATAAGAGAGTTACCCACTTGAATGAAAGAAAGAATGGATGGTTGCTTAGTGAGAGAGGCTTCCAACGGCCTTGTGGTTTCTAGTTTCTTGTGCTCTTCTTGGATTACTTCCACCTCTTGACTAGCTTCCTCAATTTCAATTCATTGTTCACCAACTTCTTCTACATTTTCCTCAATTTCACGACACAATGAGGAAGGTTCGACATTCTCAATTAGCACATTGGTTGGTGCGGTATCATCTTTAATAGTAGAACTTGTTGCTTGCTCAACTTCTTCCAATCTTTTATCATCCACAATGTGCCTAGGAGTTTGTTCAAATTCAAGCTCAATGGAAGAACGTTCAACAACTTTCACAAAATCATCAACAATATTACTTGGTGTGGAAGTGTCCTTAAGCTTGGAATCCACCTCTTGCTTAACTTTGCCTAGGTCTTCAACCACTTCTTCTTCTTTAACAATCTCCATCCCTTCCACTTGTTGCAAAACACACTCCATCTCCTTGTTCTCAAGTTGAGATTCTAAGATCTCTTTCATGCTCTGCTCTTCGGTTGATTCTTCACATTTATCCGTGGAAATATTTTGTTTGTGGCATGAATCCTATGAGTCCAAGTTGGCTTTAATTGTGGCAAGGTTAGCCATGATAGTTTCATGCCTCTTTTGGACTTCCTCTTGCTTCTTTTGAATCATGATTTCTCTAAGCTGATCCATCGCTTCTATGAGACGATCCATTGTCTCTTATTCCTCTTGGCTAACACAAGGAGGATCATATTGCTCTTGGATTAATGGATATGAATATTCTTCCATGAAGGATTGTGGTGGAAGGGAGAATTCATCATGTGGTTAAAAGTTCTCATATATGGGAGGTGGTTCATCTTGGTAAGAATAGTGAGGTGGTGGTTCTTGGAAGTATTGATGTTGGAATTGTGGTGGCTCTAAGTATGGTTCATATGGCTCATATGGTGGTTGGTATGGTAGATATGGACTAGGGTCATATGGATATGTTTGGTGGTATGAGGCTTGTGAGTATGGTAGTTGAGGGCTATGTTGAGGAGGGTGGTTCATAGGCATATGGTGGTTGTGGTTGATAACCACAAGTAGGCCCACCATAACCATTGGATTGGTATGCATTATGGAATGGCTCATGCTCATAGTACATTGGAGGAGGTTGTTGCCATGAAGGTTGATCATATGCTTGAGGTTCCTCTCACCTTTGATTATTCCATCCTTGATGCATATCCTCATTGTAATTTCCATTTCCTACAACATAGTTAAAACTAAACTCAAAGCCAAATTGATGAGAATTCATAGTAGTAAGAGAAAATAAAGACAAAAACTAATAAAAAATAAAGAAAAGCAAAGTCCTACAACTAGCAAGAACTACCAAAGAAACTGTTCCGAGGGTTATCTGAAACTGGAGGTCGATCTCGGACGAGATCTTCTGTACTGGTCGGTGCTAACGTGTCCAGCTGGTGGAAGATGGCCAGAGCTGTTGTGTTCGAATTGTTAGTCTGACTGCACTGCTGATCCCTTGTCACTGAAGGGTGGGGGGTACCTACAAGGGACTCCGATGCTTAAGTTAGCAAGGGTATTAAACAGGTATTGAGTAGAATCAGAGTATGAGTTATACCTGGGTGCTCCAGTGTATTTATAATGGTGTAGAGTGACCTTTTTAGATAAGATAAGTTAGTTATCTTATCTTATCTTTATCTTATCTTTTCAAGTGAGGTCATCTTATCTTCAAGGGAACCGCCCTTCTCTCTGTAAGCTTGGGCTGCCTTTAGGGTTTGGGTCGTGTTCCTTGAGTTGGGCCCTTCTTTGGGCTTTTCCTGTCGCTTTGGCTGACTTCTTTGTAAAGAAGTCGGTCTGCATGACCTAAAGAGGTCGGTCGCTTTGCTATTTGAACATCCCGGGTTGGACAACTCGACCCAGGGTATGAACAGTGCCCCTCCTTAAGCTCGGTCTTTTTTGAGGTCGAGTTCTTGACTTCGGTCCTTTTTTGACGAAGCCGAACTCAAGTATTTTGTCGATTCCTTGGTAGTAGCTTTTGAATGTAGAACGTTTTCTCCAAAAATGCGCGCTTTTATATCGATGCTTTTGGGAACGTGCGATGGTTTAATTCCTTCATTAATTTTAGCATTAATTGCCCCGTTTCCCCTTGGCTCTTTATTTTTTATTTGGAAAACCCAGAGACGGTTTTCTCTCCTTTTTTCCTTGTAACCTCTTCGCAACTTTTTCTCTTCTCTCTTTGCTCTCTGTCTTTCGCTTGTGCTTCTGTTTCCTGGCGTTTGTGGCGTCGCTTAGCGATTTTCTGGGCAACTTTCATTTCTGCACTTTTTTCGAAGCTTCTTTCATCTCCAAGTTAGCCCCATTTCGTGCTTTCTCTTTGATTTTGGCTTTGTGATGAGGTTTTGATTTTGATCCTCCCTTTTTGAGAAAGTTTAGATCTTTCTGTTTCCATTGTGCCCTAGATTTGTTGAAAGTGTACTTTCTGGGAGTTTCTCCATCTTCTGCATGATCCTTTTTTGCTTTTGCTCGATGCTTTTAGGGCTTTGCATGTTCTTTGTTGTTTCTATTCTGATGCCACTGTCCGCGTCTGTTCTTCATTTTATTTGAAGGTTGCTTTTGTCTGCTCTTTAAAAGGTTGCATCTTTAATGGTCTCTGCTTGGCGTGTTTTGATGTTTGGGAATGCTTTTTGCTTGGTAGACTGTAATGACTTTTTTGTGTTTTTCTTTGATGAAAAAATGTTTGCTTCTTTGAATTCTTTCTGAGAAATGCTGGGGTGCAAGTTGTAGATTTTTATTGGAAACCTTGCTTTGTTACTGCCTCCAAAGGATGCCCCAGGACTTTTGGTTTGAGTCTTGGGGTTTTCCTTTTCTTGTTTCTTCGCCTGTATCGTATTGACCGAGTTGTTTTCTCCCTTTATCCGAGATGTTGTTAGTAACCCCTATCTTCTTTTCTTACTTGTAGGATTAGTTGGCCTCAAGTCTTCTCGAAATAACATTGTAGAGACGTCTTCCCGAGTTCTCGAGGGAATGTCTGATTGGCTGGACTCCCTTGTTTTGTTGTGTGTTTCTGTTGTGGATACTGAATTTTACACAGAGCTGAGGAAGCGCCATAGGATTTGTGGTAACAATGCCCGTGAGGAGGATTATGAGCTTGTTGCTCCTGATTATGATAAGAGAGTTTATTTTCCGACTTCTGTTGAGAGGGAGCGTCCCTTCTTTTATGCCTATGAATACTTCTTCAGTCAGTTGAATGTTACTTTTCCTTTCACTACTTTCGAGACCGACCTGTTGTGGTCGTGTAATATTGCCCCATCCCATCTTCACCCAAATTCGTGGGGTTTTATTAAAATTTTTCAGCTTCTCTGCCGAGAATTAAATGTAACACCCTCTCAGACTCTTTTCCTTTATTTATTTATTTCTGCCAAGCCTGGCGGTTCTTCAAAAAAGAAAGCTTCCTGGGTTTCTTTCAGGTCTGCCCAGGGCCATAAAGTTTTTGCTATGTATGATGAGTCCTTTAAGGACTTCAAGAATTACTTCTTTAAGGTTCGTGCTGTCGAGGGGGTCCGCCCCTTTTTTCTTGATGAAAATGATGAGCCTTCTTTCCCTCTAGAGTGGCAGAGGGATGTGAGAGTGTCTCGTTATAACTGGGAGATGCTTGATGATGTTGAGCGTGCCTTTTTTGTTGTTCTTGAGGATCTATGGGGGGTGATGAGCGGATAATTTGTACGCTTTTTGGCATTGTTTTTAGTATATTTTTAGTATGATCTAGTTAGTTTTTAGTATATTTTTACTAGTTTTTAGTTAAAATTCACTTTTCTAAACTTTACTATGAGTTTGTGTGTTTTTCTGTGATTTCAGGTATTTTCTGGCTGAAATTGAGGGACCTGAGCAAAAATCTGATTCAGAGACTAAAAAGGACTGCAGGTGCTGTTGGATTCTGACCTCCCTGCACTCGAAGTGTATTTTCTGGAGCTACAGAAGCTCAATTGGCGCGCTCTTGACGGCGTTGGAAAGTAGACATCCTGGGATTTCTAGCAATATATGATAGTCCATACTTTGCCCAAGATTTGATGGCCCAAACCGGCGTTCAAAGTCACCTTCAGAATTTCCAGCGTTAAACGCCGGAACTGGCACAAGGATGGGAGTTAAACGCCCAAACTGGCACCAAAGCTGGCGTTTAACTCCAAGAAGAGTCTCCACACGAAAATGCTTCAATGCTCAGCCCAAGCACACACCAAGTGGGCCCAGAAGTGGATTTTTATGTCATTTACTCATCTCTGTAAACCCTAGGCTACTAGTTCTCTATATATAGGACCTTTTACTATTGTATTTTCATCTTTGGATTATTTTAGATCCTTTGATCATCTTTGGATCATTTTAGATCTTTTGATCACGTTTTGGGGAGGCTGGCCATTCGGCCATGCCTAGACCTTGTTCTTATGTATTTTCAACGGTGGAGTTTATACACACCATAGATTAAGGTGTGGAGCTCTGCTGTACCTCGAGTATTAATGCAATTACTATTGTTCTTCTATTCAATTCCGCTTGTTCTTGTTCTAAGATATCACTTGTTCTTCAACTTGATGAATGTGATGATCCGTGACACTCATCATCATTCTCACCTATGAACGTGTGCCTGACAACCACCTCCGTTCTACCTTAGATTGGGTGGATATCTCTTGGATTCCTGATACACGACGCATGGTTGATCGCCTGACAACCGAGCGCTCGCCTGACAACCGAGCCAGCCATTCCGTGAGATCAGAGTCTTCGTGGTATAAGCTAGAACTGATGGCGGCATTCAAGAGAATCCGGAAGGTCTAAACCTTGTCTGTGGTATTCTGAGTAGGATTCAATGATTGAATGACTGTGACGAGCTTCAAACTCCTGAGGGCGGGGCGTTAGTGACAGACGCAAAAGAATCACTGGATTCTATTCCGGCCTGATTGAGAACCAACAGATGGATAGCCGTGCCGTGACAGGGTGCGTTGAACATTTCCACTGAGAGGATGGGAGGTAGCCACTGACAACGGTGAAACCCTTGCATACAGCTTGCCATGGAAAGGAGTAAGAAGGATTGGATGAAGACAGTAGGAAAGCAGAGAGACGGAAGGGACCAAGCATCTTCATACACTTATCTAAAATTCCCACCAATGAATTGCATAAGTATATCTATCTTTATCTTTATGTTTCATTCGTATATCACCTATACCCATTTGAGTTTGCCTGACTAAGATTTACAAGGTGACCATAGCTTGCTTCATACCAACAATCTCTGTGGGATCGACCCTTACTCGCGTAAGGTTTATTACTTGGTCGACCCAGTACACTTGCTGGTTAGTTGTGCGAAGTTGTAGTGATCACAATTTCGTCCACCAAGTTTTTGGCGCCGTTGCCGGGGATTGTTGAGTTTGGACAACTGACGGTTCATCTTGTTGCTTAGATTAGGTATTTTTCTTCAGAGTTCTTAAGAATGAATTCTAGTGTTTCAAGGTGATGTTCTTATTGGTGCACGAAATTGCAATCACACTTTTGCAATCCCGCACAACTAACCAGCAAATGCACTGGGTCGTCCAAGTAATACCTTGCGTGAGCAAGGGTCGATCCCACGGAGATTGTCGGCTTGGAGCAAGCTATGGTTATCTTGTAAATCTTAGTCAGGATATCAGAAACTATCAGGATTGATTGTGGAAAACAAAAGAACATGAAATGATTACTTGTTTTGCAGTAATGGAGAATAGGTTGAGGTTTGGAGATGCTCCATCTTCTGAATCTCTGCTTTCCTACTGTCTTCTTCTTCAAACACGCGAGTCTCCTTCCATGGCAAGCTGTACGCAGGGTTTCACCGTTGTCAATGGCTACCTCCCATCCTCTCAGTGAAAGCGATTGCATATGCTCTGTCACAGCATAGCGGAAATCATCTTTCGGTTCTCAATCAGGCCGGAATAGAATCCAGTGATTCTTTTGCGTCTGTCACTAACGCCCCGTGATGAGCGGATAATTTGTATACTTTTTGGCATTGTTTTTAGTATGTTTTTGGTATGATCTAGTTAGTTTTTAGTATATTTTTTATTAGTTTTTAGTTAAAATTCACTTTTCTGGACTTTACTATGAGTTTGTGTGTTTTTCTGTGATTTCAGGTATTTTATGGCTGAAATTGAGGGACCTGAGCAAAAATCTGATTCAGAGACCAAAAAGGACTGCAGATGCTGTTGGATTCTGACCTCCCTGCACTCGAAGTAGATTTTCTGGAGCTACAGAAGCCCAATTGGCGCGCTCTCAACGGCGTTGGAAAGTAGACATTCTGGGCTTTCCGGCAATATATGATAGTCCATACTTTGCCCAAGATTTGATGGCCCAAACCGGCGTTCAAAGTCACCTTAAGAAATCCCAGCGTTAAACGCTGGAACAGGCACCCAAATGGGAGTTAAACGCCCAAACTGGCACTAAAGCTGGCGTTTAACTCCAAGAAGAGTCTCTGCACGAAATTTGCTTCATTGCTCAGCCCAAGCACACACCAAGTGGGCCCGGAAGTGGATTTTTATGTCATTTACTCATTTCTGTACACCTTAGGCTACTAGTTCTTATAAGTAAGACCTTTTACTATTGTATTTCATCTTTGGACATCTAGTTCTTAGATCATGATAGAGACTTTGGTAGCTATCTTCATTTTTATGCTATCTTAGATCATTGGGAGGCTGGCCATTCGGCCATGCCTAGACCTTATGCTTATGTATTTTCAACGGTGGAGCTTCTACACACCATAGATTAAGGTGTGGAGCTCTGCTGTACCTCGAGTATTAATGCAATTACTATTGTTCTTCCATTCAATTCCGCTTGTTCTTGTTCCAAGATATCACTTGTTCTTCAACTTGATGAAGGTGATGATTGACGCCCATCACCATTCTCACTCATGAACAAAGTGACTGACAACCACTCTTGTTCTACAAGCATTTGAGGCTTGGTGAATATCTCTTGGATTCCTGATTGCACGATGCATGGTTGATCGCCTGACAACCGAGTGCTCGCCTGACAAACGAGCCAACCATTCCGTGAGATCAGAGTCTTCGTGGTATAGGCAGGACCTGATGGCGGCATTAAAGAGAATCCGGAAGGTCTAAACCTTGTCTGTGGTATTCTGAGTAGGATTCAATGATTGAATGACTGTGACGTGCTTCAAACCTGTAACCTACTGGGCGTTAGTGACAGACGCAAAAGAGTGATTCTATTCCGGTAGGGGAGGGAACCAAACCGGTGATTAGCCGCACTGTGACAGAGTGTATGAGCATTAGTTTTCACTGCAAGGATGGGAGGTAGCTGCTGACAACAGTGAAACCCTACACGAGCTTGCCATGGAAAGGAGTAAGAAGGATTGGATGAAGGCCGTAGGAAAGCAGAGAGACGGAAGGGAAGGCGTCTTCATACGCTTATCTGAAGTTCCTACCAATGAATTACATAAGTATCTCTATCTTTACTTTTGTGTTATTTTCGTTCATCACTATATCCATTTGAGTTTGCCTGACTAAGATTTACAAGATGATCATAGCTTGCTTCAATACTAACAATCTCCGTGGGATCGACCCTTACTCGCGTAAGGTTTATTACCTGGACGACCCAGTGCACTTGCTGGTTAGTTGTGCGAAGTTGTGTAATGCCATGGTATTGAGCCACCAAGTTTTTGGAGCCATTACCGGGGATTATGAGAGTTGTGAAAAAGTATTGTTCACAATTTCGCGCACCAAGTTTTTGGCGCCGTTGCCGGGGATTGTTCAAGTCTTGAGCAAGCTTTCGGTAACATCAGTGCCAAGATCCGGCAGCAACATCAAGTTTTGGTGTTATTGCCCGGGATTGTTTAGGCTGGACAACTGACGGTTCATCTTGTTGCTTAGATTAGGTATTTATTTTTTTTCGAAATTCTTGAAGATGAATTCTAGAGTTTCATGGTGATTTGTTGAAATCTGGCTGGCTGAGAAGCCATGTCTAATTTCATTGGACCGAGGTTTCAACTCATCATCACAAGAGCTTGTTGATTTCTTATCAATCTTGCTTTTGGAGCAGTGATTTGCTAAGGCTTGGCTGGCCTCTGGCCATGTCTAGTGTTTTGGACCGAAGCTTTCTTTGAAAGCTTGGCTGGCTGTGAAGCCATGTCTAATTCCTGGACCGGAGTCTTAGACTAACATTGCACTGATTCCTGGAATTCTCATTAAGAATTTTGATATCTTTTTTTCACTTAATTTTCGAAAAACACAAAAAAAATTTACAAAATCATAAAATCCAAAAATATTTCTTGTTTGAGTCTAGAGTCTCATCATAAGCTTGGTGTCAATCGCATGCATTCATATGTCTTATTGATCTCCAAGATGTTCTTGATGATTTGCTTGATCTGATCTTTGAATTCTATTGACTTGAGTGTTTTGTGTGTCTCATATGCATTTTCATTTTGTTAGTGTCAGTAGTATACAAACTGCTAAGTTTGGTGTCTTGCATGCATTGTCATTTGATTCTTGTTGCATTTTGGTTTGTCCTTATTATTAAAAATCCAAAAATATTTTTAATTTGTGTCTTTTCAAGTCAATAATACAGAGAATTGAAGATTCAGAACATACAGCAGAGGAATTGCACAGAAAAAGCTGGGCGTTCAAAACGCCCAGTGAAGAAGGACAGACTGGCGTTTAAACGCCAGCCAGGGTACCTGGTTGGGCGTTTAACGCCCAAAAGGGTAGCATTTTGGGCGTTAAACGCCAGAATGGATACCATTCTGGGCGTTTAACGCCAGGATGGCTAAAGGGGAAAGATTTTGTTTTCAAATCAATTTTTTTCTAAGTTTTCAAAATTTCTTCCAAATCAAATCTTTTTCAAATCAATTTTTCAATCAAATCTTTTTCAAAATTAACTTCTTTCCTTTTTCAAAGAAACTTACTATCAATTAATGATTTGATTCAACATTTCAAGTATGTTGCCTTTTCTGTTGAGAAAGGTTTAATGTTTGAATCATATCTTTTCTTGTTAAGTCAAGTTTTTAATTTTCAAATCAAATCTTTTTAAAATGTTTTTCAAATCATATCTTCTCAATCACATCTTTTTAAAACCAATCATATCTTCTTAACCACATCTTTTTCAAAATAGTTTTCAATCAAATGTTTCTGATTTCTAATTTCAAAATCTTTTTCAAAAATCATTTGATTTCTTTTCCCTTTTCATTTTCGAAAATTAAATAATGTTTTTCAAAAATGTTTTCAAAATTTTTCACTTAATTTTCGAAAAATCACTTCCCTCCTTCTCACATCCTTCTATTTATGGACTAACACTATCCTTTAATGCAAAAATTCGAACTCCATTCTCTCTGATAAGTTCGAATTTTCCACTTCTGTCTTCTACTCTTCTTTTCCTCTGACACTTCAAGGAATCTCTATACTGTGACATAGAGGATTCCATATTTTCTTGTTCCCTTCTCTTTCTTATGAGCAGGAGCAAAGACAAAGGCATTCTTGTTGAGGCTGATCCTGAACCTGAAAGGACCTTGAAGAGAAAGCTAAGAGAAGCCAAGGCACAACTCTCTTTAGAGCACTTGAACGAACTCTTCAAGGAAGAGGAACATATGGCAGCCGAAAACAACAACAATGCCAACAATGCAAGGAAGGTGCTGGGTGACTTTACTGCACCTACTCCCGACTTCTATGGGAGAAGCATCTCTATCCCTGCCATTGGAGCAAACAACTTTGAGCTTAAACCTCAATTAGTTTCTCTAATGCAACAGAATTGCAAGTTCCATGGACTTCCACTGGAAGATCCTCATCAGTTTTTAGCTGAGTTCTTGCAAATCTGTGACACAGTCAAGACTAATGGGGTTGACCCTGAGGTCTACAGACTGATGCTATTCCCTTTTGCTGTAAGAGACAGAGCTAGAACATGGTTGGACTCTCAACCTAAAGAAAGCCTGGACTCTTGGGAAAAGCTAGTCAATGCCTTCTTGGCAAAGTTCTTTCCACCTCAAAAATTGAGTAAGCTTAGAGTGGAAGTCCAAACCTTCAGACAGAAGGAAGGAGAATCCCTCTATGAAGCTTGGGAAAGATACAAACAATTGATCAGAAAGTGTCCCACTGATATGCTTTCTGAATGGAGCATCATAGGTATTTTTTATGATGGTCTCTCTGAACTGTCCAAGATGTCCTTGGATAGCTCTTCTGGAGGATCTCTTCATCTGAAGAAGACGCCTACTGAAGCTCAAGAACTGATTGAAATGGTTGCAAATAACCAATTCATGTACACTTCTGAAAGAAATCCTGTGAACAATGGGACTAGTCAGAAGAAAGGAGTTCTTGAGATTGACACTCTGAATGCCATATTGGCTCAGAATAAAATATTGACTCAACAAGTCAGTATGATTTCTCAAAGTCTGTCTGGGATGCAAAATGCACCAAGCAGTACTAAGGAAGCTTCATCTGAGGAAGAAGCTTATGATCCTGAGAACCCTTCAATAGAAGAGGTGAATTACATGGGAGAACCCTATGGAAACACCTACAATCCTTCATGGAGGAATCATCCAAATCTTTCATGGAAGGATCAACAGAGACCCCAACAAGGTTTCAATAACAATAATGGTGGAAGAAACAGGTTTAGCAATAGCAAGCCTTTTCCATCATCTTCTCAGCAACAGACAGAGAGTTCCAAGCAGAATAATTCTGACTTGGCAACCATGGTCTCTGATCTAATCAAAACCACTCAAAGTTTTATGACTGAAACTAGATCTTCCATTAGGAATCTGGAAGGACAAGTGGGTCAGCTGAGCAAGAAAATTACTGAACTCCCTCCAAGTACTCTTCCAAGCAACACAGAAGAAAATCCAAAAGGAGAGTGCAAGGCCATCAACATGGCCGAATTCTAGGAGGAAGAAGAGGCAGTGAACGCCACTGAGGAAGACCTCAATGGACGTCCACTGACCTCCAATGAGTTCCCCAATGAGGAACCTTGGGAATCTGAGGCTCAAGATGAGACCATAGAGATTCCATTGGACTTACTTCTGCCATTCATGAGCTCTGATGAGTATTCTTCCTCTGAAGAGGATGAGTATGTCACTGAAGAGCAAGTTGCTAAATACCTTGGAGCAATCATGAAGCTAAATGACAAGTTATTTGGAAATGAGACTTGGGAGGATGAACCCCCTTTGCTCACCAAAGAACTGGATAACTTGTCTAGGCAGCAATTGCCTCAAAAGAGGCAGGACCCTGGGAAGTTTTCTATACCTTGTACCATAGGCACCATGACCTTCAAGAAGGCCTTGTGTGACTTAGGATCAAGTGTAAACCTCATGCCCCTCTCTGTAATGGAGAAATTAGGGATCTATGAGGTACAAGCTGCAAAAATCTCACTAGAGATGGCAGACAACTCAAGAAAACAAGCTTATGGACTTGTAGAGGATGTTTTGGTGAAGATTGAAGACCATTACATCCCTACTGATTTCATAGTCCTAGAGACGGGGAAATGTATGGATGAATCCATCATCCTTGGCAGACCCTTCCTAGCCACAGCAAAGGCTGTGATTGATGTTGATAGAGGAGAGTTGATCATTCAAGTGAATGAAGAATCCTTGGTGTTTAAGGCCCAAGGATATACCTCTGTCATCATGGAGAAGAAGCATGAAGGGCTTCTCTCAAAACAGAGCCAAACAGAGCCCCCACAACCAAACTCTAAGTTTGGTGTTGGGAGGCCACAACCAAACTCTAAGTTTGGTGTTGGGAGGCCACAACCAAACTCTAAGTTTGGTGTTGAACCCCCACATTCAAACTCTAAGTTTGGTGTTGGGAGGTTCCAACACGGTTCTGAGCATTTCTGAGGCTCCATGAGAGTCCTCTGTCAAGCTAATGACAATAAAGAAGCGCTTGTTGGGAGGCAACCCAATGTTTTATAATTAATTATTTTCTTTTGTTATTTTATCTTTTTTTTGTAGGTTGATGATCATAAGAAGTCACAAAAACAATGAAAAAAGCAAAAACAAAATGAAAAACAGGAAGAAAAACAGCACACCCTGGAGGAAGATGCTGCTGGCGTTTAAACGCCAGTCAGCCTAGCAGTTGGGCGTTTAACGCCCAGTCTGGCACCCTTCTGGGCGTTTAACGCCAGAAAGGGGCACCAGACTGGCGTTAAACGCTAGTAAAGGGCAAGAACCTGGCGTTAAACGCCAGGAATGGGCACCAGCCCGGCGTTTAACGCCAGAAATGGCTCAAAACGTGGATTTTGATGCCATTTGGTGCAAGGATGCCTTTTCCTTGACACCACAGGATCTGTGGACCCCACAGGACCCTACCATCACTCTCTCTCTTCTTCCCCCATTCACCAATCACCTCAACACCTCTTCCCCAAAAACCCCTCACCTATCAAATCCCATTCTTCTCTTCACCACTCACATCCATCCTTCATAAACCCCCACCAACCTCACCCTTCAAATTCAAACCACTTTCCCTCCCAAACCCACCCATCATGGCCGAACCCTTTACCCCCTCTCTCCTATATATACCCTTCTTCAACCCTTCATTTTCACACAACCTAAACACCACTTCTCCCTCTCTTTGGCCGAACACACCACCATCTCCCTATTCCTCATTTCTTCTTCTTCTACTCTCTTCTTTCTTCTTTTGCTCGAGGACGAGCAAACATTTTAAGTTTGGTGTGGTAAAAGCGTTGCTTTTTCGTTTTTCCATAACCATTATGGCATCCAAGGCCGGAGAAACCTCTAGAAAGAGGAAAGGGAAGGCAAAGGCTTCCACCTCCGAGTCATGGGAGATGGATAGATTCCTCTCAAAGGTGCATCAAGTCCACTTCTATGAAGTTGTGGCCTTGAAGAAGGTGATCCCCGAGGTCCCTTTTTCACTCAAAAAGGGTGAATATCCGGAGATCCGACATGAGATCCGAAGAAGAGGTTGGGAAGTTCTTACCAACCCCATTCAACAAGTCGGAATCTTGATGGTTCAAGAGTTCTATGCCAATGCATGGATCACCAAGAACCATGACCAAAGTGTGAACCCGAATCCAAAGAATTATCTTACTATGGTTCGGGGGAAATACTTGGATTTTAGTCCGGAGAGTGTGAGGGTGGCGTTCAACTTGCCTATGATGCAAGGAGATGAGCATCCTTACACTAGAAGTGTCAACTTTGATCAAAGGTTGGACCAAGTCCTCACAGTCATATGTGAAGAGGGCGCACAATGGAAGCAAGATTCAAGAGGAAAGCCGGTTCAATTGAGAAGGCATGACCTCAAGCCCGTGGCTAGAGGATGGTTAGAGTTCATACAACGCTCAATCATTCCCACTAGCAACCGGTCCGAAGTTACCATAGACCGGGCTATCATGATCCATAGCATCATGATTGGAGAAGAAATAGAGGTTCATGAGGTTATAGCCCAAGAACTCTATAAGGTGGCGGACAAGACCTCCACCTTGGCAAGGTTAGCCTTTCCTCATCTCATCTGTCACCTCTGTTATTCAGTTGGAGTTGACATAGAGGGAGACATCCCCATTGATGAGGACAAGCCCATCACCAAGAAAAGGATGGAGTACACAAGAGATCCCACTCATCATGAGATCCCTGAGATTCCTCAAGGGATGAATTTTCCTCCACAAAACTATTGGGAGCAACTACACACCTCCCTAGGAGAGTTGAGTTCCAACATGGGACAACTAAGGGTGGAGCATCAAGAACACTCCATCATCCTTCATGAGATTAGAGAAGATCAAAGAATCATGAGGGAGGAGCAACAAAGACAAGGAAGAGACATTGAGGAGCTCAAGCACTCCATAGGATCGTCAAGAGCAAGAAAGAGCCGCCATCACTAAGGTGGACCCGTTCTTTGATTTCCTTGTTATTTGTTCTTCTGTTTTTCGAAAATTTATGCTTATGTTTATCCATGTTTGTGTCTTGTGATCATTAGTGTCTTAGTGTCTATGCCTTAAAGTTATGAATGTCCTATGAATCCATCACCTTTCTTGAATAAAAATGTGCTTAATTGAAAAAGGAAGAATTGCATGAATTTTGAATTTTATAATAGTTTAATTATTTTGATGTGGTGGTAATATTTTTGTTCTCTGAATGTATGCTTAAACAGTGCATATGTATCTTGAATTTGTGGTTCATGAATGTTGGCTCTTGAAAGAATGATGAAAAAAGAGACATGTTACTGAGGATCTGAAAAATCATTAAAAATGATTCTTGAAGCAAGAAAAAGCTATTCAAAAAAAAAATCAAAAAAAAAAGAAAAAGAAAAAGAAAAACGAAAAAAAATAGAGAATAAAGAGTTGTGATCCAAGGCAAATAAGAGTGTGCTTAAGAACCCTGGACACCTCTAATTGGGGACTTTAGCAAAGCTGAGTCACAATCTGAAAAGGTTCACCCAATTATGTGTCTGTGGCATGTATGTATCCGGTGGTAATACTGGAAGACAGAGTGCTTTGGGCCACAGCCAAGACTCAATAAATAGCTATGTTCAAGAATCATCATACTTCACTAAGAGAATCATTAGCACTATCTGGACTCTGAGTTCCTAAAGAAGCCAATCATTCTGAATTTCAAAGGATAGAGTGAGATGCCAAAACTATTCAGAAGCAAAAAGTTAAAAGCCCCGCTCATCTAATTAATACTGATCTTCATAGATGTTTTTGGGATTCATTGCATATTCTCTTCTTTTTATCTTATTTGATTCTCAGTTGCTTGGGGACAAGCAACAATTTAAGTTTGGTGTTGTGATGAGCGGATAATTTGTATACTTTTTGGCATTGTTTTTAGTATGTTTTTGGTATGATCTAGTTAGTTTTTAGTATATTTTTTATTAGTTTTTAGTTAAAATTCACTTTTCTGGACTTTACTATGAGTTTGTGTGTTTTTCTGTGATTTCAGGTATTTTCTGGCTGAAATTGAGGGACCTGAGCAAAAATCTGATTCAGAGACCAAAAAGGACTGCAGATGCTGTTGGATTCTGACCTCCCTGCACTCGAAGTGGATTTTCTGGAGCTACAGAAGCCCAATTGGCGCGCTCTCAACGGCGTTGGAAAGTAGACATCCTGGGCTTTCCAGAAATATATGATAGTCCATACTTTTCCCAAGATTTGATGGCCCAAACCGGCGTTCAAAGTCACCTCAAGAAATCCCAGCGTTAAACGCTGGAACTGGCACCCAAATGGGAGTTAAACGCCCAAACTGGCACTAAAGCTGGCGTTTAACTCCAAGAAGAGTCTCTGCACGAAATTTGCTTCATTGCTCAGCCCAAGCACACACCAAGTGGGCCCGGAAGTGGATTTTTATGTCATTTACTCATTTCTGTACACCTTAGGCTACTAGTTCTTATAAGTAGGACCTTTTACTATTGTATTTTCATCTTTGGACATCTAGTTCTTAGATCATGATAGAGACTTTGGTAGCTATCTTCATTTTTATGCTATCTTAGATCATTGGGAGGCTGGCCATTCGGCCATGCCTAGACCTTATGCTTATGTATTTTCAACGGTGGAGCTTCTACACACCATAGATTAAGGTGTGGAGCTCTGCTGTACCTCGAGTATTAATGCAATTACTATTGTTCTTCCATTCAATTCCGCTTGTTCTTGTTCCAAGATATCACTTGTTCTTCAACTTGATGAAGGTGATGATTGACGCCCATCACCATTCTCACTCATGAACAAAGTGACTGACAACCACTCTTGTTCTACAAGCATTTGAGGCTTGGTGAATATCTCTTGGATTCCTGATTGCACGATGCATGGTTGATCGCCTGACAACCGAGTGCTCGCCTGACAAACGAGCCAACCATTCCGTGAGATCAGAGTCTTCGTGGTATAGGCAGGACCTGATGGCGGCATTCAAGAGAATCCGGAAGGTCTAAACCTTGTCTGTGGTATTCTGAGTAGGATTCAATGATTGAATGACTGTGACGTGCTTCAAACCTGTAACCTACTGGGCATTAGTGACAGACGCAAAAGAGTGATTCTATTCCGGTAGGGGAGGGAACCAAACCGGTGATTAGCCGCACTGTGACAGAGTGTATGAGCATTAGTTTTCACTGCGAGGATGGGAGGTAGCTGCTGACAACAGTGAAACCCTACACGAGCTTGCCATGGAAAGGAGTAAGAAGGATTGGATGAAGGCAGTAGGAAAGCAGAGAGATGGAAGGGAAGGCGTCTTCATACGCTTATCTGAAGTTCCTACCAATGAATTACATAAGTATCTCTATCTTTACTTTTGTGTTATTTTCGTTCATCACTATATCCATTTGAGTTTGCCTGACTAAGATTTACAAGATGATCATAGCTTGCTTCAATACTAACAATCTCCGTGGGATCGACCCTTACTCGCGTAAGGTTTATTACTTGGACGACCCAGTGCACTTGCTGGTTAGTTGTGCGAAGTTGTGTAATGCCATGGTATTGAGCCACCAAGTTTTTGGAGCCATTACCGGGGATTATGAGAGTTGTGAAAAAGTATTGTTCACAATTTCGCGCACCACCCCGCCTTCAGGAGTTTGAAGCACGTCACAGTCATTCAGTCATTGAATCCTACTCAGAATACCACAGACAAGGTTTAGACCTTCCGGATTCTCTTGAATGCTGCCATCAGTTCTAGCTTATACCACGAAGATTCTGGTTAAAGAATCCAAGAGATAACTACTTAATCTAAGGTAGAACAGAGGTGGTTGTCAGGCACACGTTCATAGTTGAGAATGATGATGATTGTCACGGATCATCACCTTCATCCGGATTAAGAACAAGTATTATCTTAGAATGGAAGCAAGCATGATTGAATGAGAAACAGTAGTAATTGCATTAATCCATCAAGACACAGCAGAGCTCCTCACCCCCAACCATGGGGTTTAGAGACTCATGATGTGGAAAGTACACAAAGAAGGGTGTAAAGTGTCATGAGGTCATAAGGTGCTGATACAATGTCAAAAGATCCTATTAATAGTAAACTAGTAACCTAGGGTGTACAGAAATGAGTAAATGACGTAAAAATCCACTTCTGGGTCCACTTGGTGTGTGCTTGGGCTGAACAATGAAGCATTTTCGTGTAGAGACCTTTTCTGGAGTTAAACGCCAGCTTTCATGCCAGTTTGGGCGTTTAACTCCAAGTTTTATGCCAGTTCCGGCGTTTAACGCTGGAATTTCTGAGGCTGTTTTGCCACGCCGGTTTGGGCCATCAAATCTTGGGCAAAGTATGGACTATCATATAGTGCTGGAAAGCCCAGGATGTCTACTTTCCAACGCCGTTGAGAGCGCGCCAATTGGGCTTCTGTGGCTCCAGAAAATCCACTTCGAGTGCAGGGAGGTCAGAATCCAACAGCATCTGCAGTCCTTTTTGGTCTCGGAATCAGATTTTTGCTCAGGACCCTCAATTTCAGCCAGAAAATACCTGAAATCACAGAAAAACACACAAACTCATAGTAAAGTCCAGAAAAGTGAATTTTAGCTAAAAACTAATAAAAATATACTAAAAACTAACTAGATTATACTAAAAACATACTAAAAACAATGCCAAAAAGCATACAAATTATCCGCTCATCACAACACCAAACTTAAATTGTTGCTTGTCCCCAAGCTACTGAAAATCAAAATAGGATAAAAAGAAGAGAATATACTATAGACTCCAAAATATCAAGGAAACATAGCTCCAATTAGATGAGCGGGACTAGTAGCTTTTTGCCTCCGAACAGTTTTGGCATCTCACTCTATCCCTTGAAGTTCAGAATGATTGGCATCTATAAGAACTCAGTACTCAGATAGTGTTATTGATTCTCTTAGTTGAGCATAATGATTCTTGAACATAGCTAGTGTATGAGTCTTGGCTGTGGCCCAAAGCACTCTGTCTTCCAGTATTACCACCGGATACATACATGCCACAGACACATAATTGGGTGAACCTTTTCAGATTGTGACTCAGCTTTGCTAAAGTCCCCAATTAGAGGTGTCCAGGGTTCTTAAGCACACTCTTGATGCCTTGGATCACAACTTTATTTCTTTCTTTTTCTCTTTTTCTTTTTCTTTTCTTCTTCTCTTTTTTTCGAAAATTTTTTTTTGTATCCACTGCTTTTTCTTGCTTCAAGAATCAATCTAATGATTTTTAGATCCTCAATAACAGTTCTCTTTTTCTTTCTTCTTTCAAGAGCCAACAATTTTTTTTTAGCATTCTCAAAACAACAAATTCAAGAGACATATGCACTGTTCAAGCATTCATTCAGAAAGCAAAAAGTATTGTCACCACATCAAACTAATTCAACTAGTTTCAATGATAAATTTTGAAATCCTGTACTTCTTGTTCTTTTGTGATTAAAGCATTTTTCATTTAAGAGAGGTGATGGATTCATAAGACATTCATATCTTTAAGGCATAAAATTTCAATTTTATTAATTGTGAATTAAAACAAAACTAAAAAATAGATATAAAATGAGACTAGAAAAACGAAAAATAAAAACAATACAAAGGAAAAAAAAACGCAAACATAGGCTCCTAATGATAGAGGTTTTCACAGAGTTAGGACTCAACAACCTTGATTTTGAGAAGTGGATGCTCCCTCAGCTTGAGAGGAGAACTTTTGGCGTTTCAACTCTTGGATTTCACGCCCCTGCTTCTCTTGCTCCTTCCATTGACTTCTTGGTGATTGGCCGTTCAATGGGTATGAATTCATCTGCTTCCATCTTCACCCCAGCCTCTTTACAGAGCAAGGAGATCAGGCTTGGATAAGCCAATTTGGTTACAGTGGAATTCTTATTTGCAATTGTGTAGATCTCATAAGCAATCACATGATGGACCTCCACTTCTTTTCCAAGCATAATGCAATGAATCATCACTGCTCTCTTGATGGTGACCTCAGAACGGTTGCTAGTGGGTAGTATGGAACGCCCAATAAAGTCTAGCCAACCTCTTGCAATTGGTTTGAGGTCTCCCCTCTTGAGTTGGTTTGGGACACCCTTTGAATTGGTTATCCACTTAGTCCCAGGGAGGCATATGTCCTCTAGAACTTGATCCAACCCTTTATCTACTCTCACCATCCTCCTATTGAAGGAATCAGGATCATCTTGCAGTTGAGGTAGTTTGAAGATTTCTCTTATTTTGTCCAGATGGAAGTACATAACTTGCCCTCTGACCATGGTTCTGTAGGTATGGTAAGCAGTTCCAGTCATTCTCTGCTTATCTGTTAACCACAGATTAGAGTAGAATTCCTGAACCATGTTCCTTCCAACCTTTATTTCAGGATTGGTCAGAACTTCCCAACCTCTGTTTCGAATTTGCTCTTGGATCTCCGGATATTCATCTTCTTTCAGATCAAATTTAACTTCCGGGATCACTGACCTCATACCCATTATTTTGTGATAATGGTCTTCATGTTCTTTGGTTAAGAACTTCTCTTGATTCCAAAGATTCTTTGGATTATTCTCTTTCTTGCCTCTTAAATTGGTTTGTTTTCCTTTAGGAGCCATGATATTGATGAATCTTGGCTTAGTGATCACGGAAAAGCACACCAAACTTAGAGGTTTGCTTGTCCTCAAGCAAAAGAAAAGAAAGAAGATAGAGAGAGGAAGAGGAAATTCGAATGGTGTGGGTAAAGGGGGTTCCAAACGTGAATTTATAAGGGTGGGGAGAAGAGATTTCGAAAAAATAAAAATTTGAAAGAAGATTTAAGAAGATATGGAAAGAAATTGAGAAAAGGGTGAGTTTTTGAAGAAGATTTGGGATTAATTTGAAATAGATTTGAAGAATGGTTTTGATTTGTGAAGATTTGAAAGTGAATGATGAAAGGTTGAAGTGCATTTATGTAGAAGAGTATGGTTAAAAAGAGGAAAGTTTGAAAAAATTTGAGTTGAAAACAAAAATGTGGTCCCCCCACCTTTCTGGCGTTAAACGCCCAGAATGGCACCCATTCTGGCGTTTAACGCCCATTTGCTACCCCTTTTGGGCGTTTAACGCCCAGCCAGGTGCCCTGGCTGGCGTTAAACGCCAGAAAGCCTTTATCACTGGGCGTTTTTCAAAACGCCCAGGATGCTGCACACCTGGCGTTAAACGCCCAGAATGGTGCCCATTCTGGCGTTTAACGCCCAAAATGGCACCATTCCTGGCGTTAAACGCCCAGAATGGTACCCATTCTGGCGTTTAACGCCCAAAATGCACCTTACTGGCGTTTTTTCGCCAGTAAGCTCATTTTCTCTGCTTTTTGAGCTGAATCCTTCTGTAACTCTGTGAATTCCTTCATTTTTTATACTTGCCTCTGTAAGAACTAATCATATAACCTCCTAATGACTGGGTTGCCTCCCAGCAAGCGCTTCTTTACTGTCTTTAGCTGGACTTTCACTGAGAATCACTCAAGCCTCAGTTCTGAGCATTCCTGCTCAAAGTTTCCTTCAAGATAATGCTTGATTCTCTGTCCATTAACAATGAACTTCTTGTCAGAATCAATATCCTGAAGCTCAACATATCCATATGGTGACACTCCTGTAATCACATACGGACCCCTCCAACGGGATTTGAGTTTTCCTGGAAACAGTCTGAGCCTAGAGTTGAAGAGCAGAACTTTTTGTCCTGGCTCAAAGACTCTGGTTGACAACTTCTTGTCATGCCATTTCTTTGCCTTTTCCTTATAAATTTTTGCATTTTCAAAGGCATTGAGTCTGAACTCCTCTAGCTCATTTAGCTGGAGCAGTCTTTTTTCACCAGCTAACTGTGCATCCATGTTTAGGAATCTGGTTGCCCAGTAGGCTTTATGTTCCAGTTCCACAGGCAAATGACAGGCCTTCCCATACACCAGTTGGTATGGGGAGGTTCCTATAGGAGTCTTGAATGCTGTTCTGTATGCCCACAGAGCATCATCCAAGCTCTTTGCCCAATCCTTTCTTCGGGCTATCACAGTCCGTTCTAGGATTCTTTTTAGCTCTCTGTTAGAGACCTCAGCTTGCCCATTTGTCTGTGGATGATATGGAGTTGCCACTTTGTGGCTAATTCCATACCTAACCATAGCAAGGTGTAGCTGTTTATTGCAGAAATGAGTGCCCCCGTCACTGATTAGCACTCTGGGCACTCCAAACCTGCTGAAAATGTTTTTCTGGAGGAATTTCAGTACGGTCTTTGTATCATTAGTGGGTGTAGCAATTGCTTCTACCCACTTAGATACATAGTCCACTGCCACCAGAATGTAAGTGTTTGAGTATGATGGTGGGAATGGCCCCATAAAGTCAATTCCCCATACATCAAACAGTTCTATCTCTAATATCCCTTGTTGAGGCATGGCATATCCGTGAGGCAGGTTACCAGCTCTTTGGCAACTGTCACAGTTACGCACAAACTCTCGGGAATCTTTATAGAGAGTAGGCCAGTAGAAGCCACACTGGAGGACTTTAGTGGCTGTTCGCTCACTTCCAAAATGTCCTCCATACTGTGATCCATGGCAGTGCCATAGGATCCTTTGTGCTTCTTCTCTCGGTATACATCTGCGGATCACTCCGTCAGCACATCTCTTAAAGAGATATGGTTCATCCCATAGATAGTACTTGGCATCTGAAATTAATTTCTTTTTCTGCACGTGGCTGTACTCCTTGGGTATTGATGAGCGGATATTTTATACGCTTTTTGGGGGTAATTTCATGTAGATTTTAGCATGTTTCAGTTAATTTTTAGTAGAATATTATTAGTTTTTAGGCAAAAATCATATTTCTGGACTTTACTATGAGTTTGTGTGTTTTTTCTGTGATTTCAGGTATTTTCTGGCTGAAATTGAGGGAGCTGAGCAAAAATCTGACTTAGGCTGAAAAAGGACTGCTGATGCTGTTGGATCCTGACCTCCCTGCACTCGAAATGGATTTTCTGGAGCTACAGGAGTCCAATTGGCGCGCTCTCAACGGCGTTGGAAAGTAGACATCCAGGGCTTTCCAGCAATATATAATAGTCCATACTTTGCGCGAGGATAGACGACGTAACTTGGCGTTAAACGCCAAGTTCATGCTGCTGTCTGGAGTTAAACGCCAGAAAAACGTCATGATCCGGAGTTGAACGCCCAAAACACGTCATAATCTGGAGTTTGACGCCAAGAAAGGCCTTCACACGTGGAAAGCTTTAGTCTCAGCCCCAGCACACACCAAGTGGGCCCCAGAAGTGGATTTCTGCACCAATTATCTTAGTTTATTCATTTTCTGTAAACCTAGGTTACTAGTTTACTATTTAAACAACTTTTACAGACATTTCTTGTACCTCATGACATTTTCAGATCTGAATTACATACTTTGTGACGGCATGAGTCTCTAAACTCCATTGTTGGGGGTGAGGAGCTCTGCAGCGTCTCGATGATTTAATACAATTCCTTTGTTTTCCATTCAAACACGCTTGTTCTTATCTAAGATGTTTATTCGCGCTTAACCGTGGAGAAGGTGATGATCCGTGACACTCATCACCTTCCTCAATCCATGAACGTGTGCCTGACAACCACCTCCGTTCTACATCAGACTGAATGAACATCTCTTAGATTCCCCAACAGAATCTTCGTGGTATAAGCTAGGTAGATGGCGGCATTCATGAGAATCCGGAAAGTCTAAACCTTATCTGTGGTATTCCGAGTAGGATTCCGGGATTGAATGACTGTGACGTGCTTCAAACTCCTGAGGGCTGGGCATTAGTGACAGACGCAAAAGAATCAATGGATTCTATTCCAACCTGATTGAGAACCGACAGATGATTAGCCGTGCTGTGACAGAGCATAGGAACGTTTTCACTGAGAGGATGGGAAGTAGCCACTGACAACGGTGACACCCTACATAGAGCTTGCCATGGAAGGAGCCTGCGTGTGAGAAGAGGATTTCAAGGAAGAGTTGAAGTCAGAGGACAAAGCATCTCCAAAACTCCAACATATTCCCCAGTACTACAAATCAAAGTAACATTGTTCCCTCTTTTATTTTTATAATCAAATCTAGTAATTTCACTTTTAATCCAAATAATCCTTGTTGACATCCTGACTAAGATTAATAAAATAAATATTGATTGCTTCAAACCAATAATCTCTGTGGATTCGACCCTTACTCACGTAAGGTATTACTTGGACGACCCAGTACACTTGCTGGTTAGTTGAACGGAATTGTGAAAAGAAAGTAATCAGTTAGTTAAATTAGTTCTCTTTGGCACATGCCAAGGAGCCATTAATTAAGGATCACAATTTCGTCCACCAAGTTTTTGGCGCCGTTGCCGGGGATTATTGAGTTTGAACAATTGAAGGCTTATTTTATTTCTTAGATTAGGAATAGTTCCTTTTTGTTGTTATAGAGTCATCAAATTCTGATAGGATAGTTTATTTTCAAAAATTTCTTTTCAAAAATATTATTTTTCTTAATTAAGTGTTGATTTTTCGTGAGTTTAGTGTCTTATTCTAAGTTTGGTGTTAATTGCATGTTTTATATGTTCTTTGAAAATTTCATGTTAGTGTTCTTGGTTCTTCCTTGATCTTTAAGTTGTTCTTGATAATTGGTTATACCCTTTGGAACCTTTTTTCAAAAATAATTTTTCTTGGATTGAATCTTGTGCCAAACTTTAAGTTTGGTGTTTTATTGTTAATCTTTTTATAATTTTTGAAAATTTTCTTAAAGTTTTCTAAAAAATTTTAAGTTTGGTGTTCCTTCTTTTGTTCTTGGTGTTCTTGTGAATCTTCAAGGTGTTCTTGAGTTTTTCTTGTGTCTTGATCTTAAAATTTTTAAGTTTGGTGTTCCTTGGTGTTTTCCCTCCAAAAAAAATTTTCGAAAATAAGGAGCATTAGATCTAAAAATTTTAAGTCTTGTGTCTTTTGCGTGTTTTTCTCTTTCATCATAAAATTCAAATTTCAAAAATTTTATATTTTCCAACTACTTTTTCGAAATTTTTTTTTAAATTTTTAGTTTTAATTTCATTTTTTTTCGAAAAAAAAAATATTTTTAACTTCTTTTTATTCCATTTTTATTTATTCCATTACTATAAAATAAATAATTCTCAACATATAAATTCTCAACTTGTATTCCATTATGGAAGTAAGTATGAATGGACAGTCCAGGAGGACTCTGGGGTCATATGCTAACCCCACTACTGCTTCATATGGGAGTAGTATCTGTATACCCTCCTGTTCCGAGGGTTACCTGAAACGAGTAGCTCGGTCATCTTGGTGAGGCCCGAGGTGGGGGTCAGGGACCCGAGCTTGATATGTGGAGTGGTTGGTGGTTGTACCTGCAATGACACTCCGATGCTTAAGTTAGCATGGGTCCAAGCAGATATTGAGTAGAATTAGAGTATGAGTTATACCTGGGTGCTCCAGTGTATTTATAATAGTTGGCCGTGATCTTCCCTGGATAAGATATTCTTATCTTATCTTATCTTTTGGGAGTTTTATCTCTATCTTTATGGAACCGCCTTTCCTAGGCCTTTTCGGCCTTTAGGTTTTGGGTTGCGTTCCTTTTGATGGGCCTTCTTAGCTTTTGCTATCCGAGGTCCGACCTCAGGTGTGGGCCTTGGGACGAGGTCGGACCTTTCATGGATTTCGCCGAGTTGGAGGAGCTCGGTCAGGGTATGAACAGTGCCCCTGCCCGAGTTCGTCCTTTTTGAGAGGTCGAGCTCGGGCATGGTAGTTTTTCAAATTCAAAAGGTGGCCGTTCCTGCATTTATTGCATTTTACCGTTTCTCCTCGATTTCCGTTCGGGCTTTGGTGAAGGTACTATTTATTTGCCCCTCTCCTCCTTTTCTTCGTTTATTCTGTTCCCTTCCTGTTTTCTGAGTTTTCGCCATCTCTTTTTCGAGCATTGCTTTCTTTTTTTTTTTCTCTTTTGTTCTTCTTCCCCGAATCTTTCTGTGCGTTTTTCCGGGGTTTCCTCTGCGCCGCCGTTCTGTTCTCTTTGCTTCGGAGCTCGTCGTCCTCGTTTCTTTCTTCCAGGTTTGTTCCCATCTCTTTTTTTGTGCACATATGCTTCTGTTTCTTTTGTGTGGCTCTTTGTTTGTTTCTTTTCTCTATGCCTGGGTTGCCCCGAAAAGAGGCGCCGCCATTGCTTTGTTTGTTTGTATGGGGGGGACTCTCTTTTTTTTTGTTCTCTGGTATTTTGCTCCGGGTTGCTGTATTTTCTTCTAAAAGAATTTTGTTTTCTTGCTTTGCTGGATGGGTTTTCGCTGTCTGCTTTTATGTGATTTTTGCTTTGCTGTTGTGTTCTTCTTTGTAGGCAAGAATTTTATGTCTCGAAAGGTTCTTCAAGCGATGTCGACCAAGATTCCAAGTGGTCTTGGTTGGGTAGATCCTGTTCCTCTAAGAGTCCCTTCTGTGGTAGATTCTGAGTATTTAGCTAGGTTTCGTAGGCAATGTAGCATATGTGAAGATAGAGAGTCTGAGAGGGATTATGAACTAGTAGCCCCGGATTCCGAGGAGAGAGTTTGCTTCCCGCCCTTAGATAGTTCCGAGAAGCTCTTCTTTTACGCTTATGATTGTTTTTTCTCTAAGCTGAGTGTCCGACTTCCTTTTACCGACCTGGAGTCCGAGGTGTTATGGTCTTGTAACCTTGCCCCTACGCAGCTCCATCCAAATTCTTGGGCATTTTTAAAGCTGTTTCAACTTTTGTGTCAGTTTTTGGGCGTTGCTCCCTCTATTTCTCTTTTTTCCTACTTGTTTGTGTTGACGAAGCCGGGGTCGGGTGTAGGGAAGGTATCTTGGGTCTCTTTTAGGGCTAACCAGGGAAGAAGGTTTTGTACCCTGTATGATGAGTCCTTTCACGATTTTAAGAACTTTTATTTCAAGGTCCGGGCTACTGGAGACGCCCGACCTTTCTTTCTCGATGAGAGTGGGGAGCCTTCTTTTCCTCTTTGTTGGCAGGAGAATGTAGTGTCTGCTAAGTATACCTTTGAGAGTCTAGATGAGGTGGAGCAGGCTTTTGTGGGTGTGGTGAGCAGTTTATGGGGTCGGGCACCTTACTTGGACACGAAGAAAATGTTGGGGGATCCAAGCCTTCTCCGTTCCGAGTTAGGTAGTTCCCGACCTCTTCCGAGATTCATCTTTTTTAGTACTTTGGTTTTGCTTGTTTTTTGGTGGAATTTCTGTTTGTGGTAATCCCTTTCTTTATTTCTTGCAGAGATGTCTTCTCAGGCGGATTCCATGAAGTTCCTTCGTCGGACGAAGAAGTCTGTGGCTGCTTGGAATATCGAGGCCGGGGAGGCTTCTGCCCGATCTTCTCCACAGAAGACTATCGGGGGTGTTCAGACTCGGTCGAAGACTATTCCGACTCCCCAGTTCCGAGCTGTAAGTCAGGATCCTCCGACCTCTGGGCCTGCTACTTCTTCTCCTCCTCCGTTTTCGGGTCCTCCTCCCAAGAAGCAGAAGACCTCTCAGGAGCTTGCCGGTTTCAACGATAAGGAATTTGATGCTCTTGGTTGGATTGAACAGCATATTCTCCCTCAGACCTTTATTTCTACTGATGATGTGTCTATGGAGCATCATTTTCAGTATATGGCGCGGAGCTGCGTCCGGATGGCTAGTCTTCATGCCGCTATTGCCCGGGAGTTCAGGAAATCCCCCCTTGGGGCGACCAGCTCCCGACTTGAGAAGGCTCAGTCCGAGCTTGATAAGATTAGTCAACTGAAGGCTGCCCGGATTACTGAGCTGGAGGCCTCTTTGGAGAAAGAGAAAACTAAAGCTACCGCGGCTGTGGCGGCAGCGAAGACGTCTGAGGAGATGGCGAAGGCGGCTACAGAGAATTATACTCGGCTATATGCCGAGCTTGTGGAGACGAAGGAGAAGTTGCAATCCGCGCAGGACGAGTTTTACGAGCTGGAAGGTCATGTGGCCAAGGGTATGGATGCTATGTTCGAAAATTTGAGGGCTCAGGTCCGGGTTCTTGCTCCCGACCTGGATCTGAGCTTATTCAGTACGGATAACGTTGTTGTGGAGGGAAAGATTGTTCCTGCTCCTACCGAGGATGAGGTTCCGATGTCCGACCCCAAAGTTCCGATTGAGAACCCGACTTCACCTTTGGTCGGGGATGGGTCTGGTGTGGAGGTTCCAAACCGGGATGACGTTGCCGTCGATGCAGTCCCGATCTCTATGTTTCCTCCGCAGTCTGCTGTTGATGTGGAGTCCGGAAAGGACCTTGACCCTCTGTAATCTTTTTGGTGTTTTGCCCGGCTTGTGGGCTTTTTTGTTTTTGGATGATTTCTGTGAACGCTTTGGACACCTTTTGCTTTATTTAGCTACTTGAAGTAACTTTATTATGCGGTGTTTTTGCTCGTGTTTTGACTTTTTTGTTTCCGCTTTTGTGCTTTTTAGTTGTTTTCGGATAACAACTTTTTAGCTAGCGTCTCGAAACTTCCTTTGCTTTTCGTTCTTTTGCTTGTACTTTTTAGTTGCTTTTTGTAAAGCAACTTTTTTAGTAAGCATTTTCCGAACTTCCTTTGATTTCGTTCTTTCGCTTGTACTTTTTAGTTGCTTTTTGTAAAGCAACTTTTTTAGTAAGCGTTTTTCGAAATCTTGGTTCCCTTTTGTTTTAAGGCTTCTTTCTTGGATCCGAGCTTTTTCTCGGTCCTCGGGCGCTCGAGTACCTCCTTTTGGTTGGGTCCGACTTTGTCGTTGGTCGGCCCTTTTGAGTTATTTTTGTAATCTCTTTTTATTTGGCTTTTTGAGCCATTTCAGAGTTACTTTATAACTTTCCCTTTGTTGGGTCCGACCTTGTTGTTGGTCGGCCTTTTAAGTTATTTTTGTAATCTCTTTTTATTTGGCCTTTTGAGCCTTTTCAGAGTTACTTTATAACTTCTCACATTAATTTGAACCTCGTCGCTTCATCTTTGCCGACCTTGTGTGGTCTCTTGGCAAATGATTTTTTGCGTTTTGCCGAGCGTAAATTAATGCGCCTTGGTGGGTACTTTCTAGGATTCGTTTCATCATGAGGAAAAGGAAAAAGAAAATAGAGAAATTTGATTAGTATTAAAAAAGAAAGAATATTTACAGAGTGTTTACCTTTTGACTAGGTCGGGTGTCTTACTTAACCGGGTGTCTCATTAAAAAACCCTTGTAAGGAAAAGAGTACACCTCGGGTAAGTTTTTCTAGCTGTAGTACCGCCTTAGATTACAGGCGTGCCAGGCCCTGGGCAGCTCATTGCCTTCTAGGTCGGATACTTTGTAATAGCCTGTCCCTAAGACTTCTGTTACCTTGTAGGGCCCTTTCCAATTTGCGGCTAGCTTTCCTTCTCCCGACTTTTGTGTTCCGATGTCATTTCGGATTAGAATCAGGTCGTGAATGGAGAAGCTTCGCTTTATTACTTTCTGATTGTATCTGAGGGCCGTTCGTCGTTTTAAGGCTTCTTCTCGGACTCGGGCTCTTTCTCGGACCTCGGGGAGGAGGTCGAGTTCTTCCTTTTGTGACTGTGGGTTGCCTTCTTCGTTGTAGAAGATGACTCTGGGTGACCCTTCGTCTATTTCGATAGGAATCATTGCCTCCATCCCGTAAGCTAGTCGGAACGGTGATTCTCCCGTTGTAGAGTGTGGGGTTGTCCGATACGCCCATAGTACCTGGGGGAGCTCCTCGGCCCATGCCCCTTTGGCCTCTTGGAGTCTTCGTTTTAACCCTGCCAAGATGACTTTATTTGCAGCCTCTGCTTGTCCATTGGCTTGTGGGTGCTCGACTGAGGTAAATTGCTGTTTGATTTTTAGTTCGGCTACTAAGTTCTGAAAGCTTGTGTCCGTGAACTGTGTTCCATTGTCCGTTGTGATGGAGTAGGGGACTCCGAACCTCGTGACAATGTTTTTGTATAGGAATTTGCGGCTTTTCTGAGCCGTAATGGTGGCTAAGGGTTCAGCTTCGATCCACTTTGTGAAGTAGTCGACCCCTACTATGAGGTATTTGACTTGCCCCGGTCCTTGGGGGAACGGGCCGAGTAGGTCAAGTCCCCATTTTGCGAAGGGCCATGGTGCGGTGATGCTGATAAGGTCTTCTGGTGGTGCCTTGTGGAAATTGGCGTGTTTTTGGCAGGGGGGGCATATTTTCACGAATTCCGTCGAGTCTTTCTGCAAGGTTGGCCAGTAGAACCCGGCTCGGACTACCTTTTTGGACAATGCCCGAGCTCCGAGATGGTTCCCACACATGCCTCCGTGGACTTCTTCGAGGACGTTCTTTGTTTCTGAGGTCGGGACGCACCGAAGGAGGGGAGTTGTGAATCCTCTTCTGTATAATACGTCGTGAATTAGTGTATAATTCTGGGCGTCTTTCGTGAGTCTTTTGGCTTCCTTTCTTTCGGCGGGAAGAGTTCCCGACTTCAGGTAGTTGGGTATGGGGGTCATCCATCCTTGCTGTTGGTTGGATATGCTCAGCGTTTCTTCCTTTCTTAGCACGGAGGGGGATTGCAAGGTTTCCTGGAGAAGACTTCTGTTGTTGCCTCCGGGCTTGGTGCTGGCGAGCTTCGAGAGGGCGTCTGCCCGGGCGTTTTGTTCCCGAGGTATGTGCTGAATCTGTATCTCTGAAAAGTGGCGCAGTTGTGCCTGTGTTTGGTCCAGGTATTTTTTCATGGTGGAGTCTTTGGCCTGGTAGCTTCCATTTACTTGTGATGTGACGACCTGAGAGTCGCTGAAGATTGTGATTTTCCGGGCTCCGACCTCTTCGGCTAGCTTTAGTCCTGCTAGTAGGGCCTCGTATTCGGCTTGGTTGTTTGAAGCCTGGAACTCGAATTTTAGGGATAGTTCTATCCGCGTTCCTTGGTCGCTTTCGAGTATAACACCGGCTCCGCTTCCTGTTTTGTTTGAGGACCCGTCGACATATAGGTTCCACGAGAGTGGGTTTCCAGGGGTCTCAGTGTATTCTGCGATGAAGTCGGCTAGATACTGAGATTTTATGGCAGTCCGGGCTTCATAGTGGAGGTCGAACTCGGACAGTTCCACCGCCCATTGTAGGATTCGTCCTGCCAGGTCTGTTTTTTGTAGGATGTGTCTCATGGGTTGGTTTGTCCGGACTTTGATGGTGTGGGCTTGAAAGTAGGGACGGAGCCTCCGAGCTGTGAACACTAGGGCGTAGGCGAATTTTTCTATTTTCTGATAGTTTAATTCGGCCCCTTGTATTGCCTTGCTTACAAAGTATATGGGGTGTTGTCCTTGGTCATTTTCTCGTATTAATGCTGAAGCGACTGCTCGATGTCCGACCGAGAGGTATAGTACGAGCTCTTCCCCTTTTAAAGGTCGGGTTAGGATTGGTGGCTGCCCGAGGAATTCCTTGAATTCTTGAAAGGCTTTTTCGCACTCCGGGGTCCACGAGAAGGGTTTCCCTTTCTTTAGGAGTGAGTATAGAGGTAGTGATTTTATCGCTGATCCTGCCAAGAATCTTGATAGGGCGGCCAGTCTTCCATTCAGTTGTTGTACTTCTTTGACACACGTCGGGCTCTTCATATTGAGTATCGCTTGGCATTTGTCCGGGTTTGCTTCGATGCCCCTTTGAGTCAGCATGAAGCCTAAGAACTTTCCGGCTTCTGCGGCGAAGGTGCACTTTGCCGGGTTAAGTCTCATGTTGTGCTTTCTGAGGGTGCCGAAGACACTGGTGAGGTCGGTCAGCAAGTTTCCGTCTTCTTGTGTCTTTACCAGCATGTCGTCGACGTACACCTCTAATTGTAGTCCGATGTGCTCTGAGAACACTTTGTTCATTAGCCTCTGGTAGGTTGCCCCTGCGTTCTTCAACCCGAAGGGCATTACTACGTAGCAGTAGTTTGCCCTTGGGGTTATGAACGAGGTCTTTTCTTGGTCGGGTCCGTACATCGGGATTTGATTGTATCCCGAGTATGCGTCCATGAAGGAGAGGTATCTATAGCCTGAGGCGGCGTCTACTAAGGCGTCGATGTTTGGTAGTGGATATGGGTCTTTGGGGCAGGCTTTGTTGAGATCCGTGTAATCGACGCACATCCTCCATTTTCCATTGGGCTTTTTTACCAGGACCACGTTTGCGAGCCATAGGGGATATTTTACTTCCCTAATGAACCCTGCATCTAGTAGTGCTTGTACTTGTTCTTCTATTGCTTGCATGCGTTCGGGCCCGAGCTTCCTGCGTCTTTGTTGGACAGGTCGGGATCCCGGGTACACTGATAGCCTATGGCACATCAGGTCGGAGCTTATGCCCGGCATGTCCGAGGCTTTCCAGGCGAAGAGATCGGAATTTTCTTTTAAGAGGGTTATGAGTTCCTCTTTTAGGCCTGCTTCGAGGTTTGCTCCTATGTTTGTGACTTTTTCAGAAGTGTTTCCGATCTGGACTTTTTCGGTTTCTCCCTCTGGTTGTGGCCGAAGATCTTCTCGGGCTTGAACTCGCCCGAGTTCTATTGTGTTGATCTCTTTTCCTTTTAAGCTCAGGCTTTCGTTGTAGCATCGCCGCGCCAGTTTTTGGTCGCCTTTTAGGGTGGCGATTCCTTTTGCGGTAGGGAACTTCATACAGAGGTGTGGGGTCGAGACTATAGCTGCCAGTCTGTTTAAGGTTGGTCGCCCAATGAGGGCATTGTATGCTGAAGTGACGTCGACTATAATGTACTCGATGCTCAATGTTTTAGATTGCTCGCCTTTTCCGAAGGTAGTATGTAGCGAGATGTATCCTAAGGGATGGATCGGGGCATCTCCTAGCCCGAATAGGTCGGTGGGATAGGCCTTTAGTTCTTTTTCTTCGAGTCCGAGTTTGTCGAAGGCCGTTTTGAACAGGATATCTGCTGAGCTTCCCTGGTCAATCAGGGTTCAATGTAAGTTGGCGTTTGCTAGGATAATGGTGATTACCATTGGATCGTCGTGCCCGGGTATTATCCCTTGAGCATCTTCTCGGGTAAACGAGATAGTAGGTAGTTCGGGCAGGGAATTGTCTTCTCGGACGTGGTAGACTTCTTTGAGGTGTCTTTTTCGCGAGGATCTGGATGTTCCTCCGCCTGCAAAACCTCCATTTATCATGTGAACGTGCCTTTCAGGGGTTCGCGGGGTTTGTTCAGCCCGATCTTCATTATCTCCCCTTCTTCTCTTCTTGGTCTCTTCTCCTTTCTCTGCTATGTATCTGTCGAGTTTTCCTTCTCTGGCTAGCTTCTCTATGACATTCTTTAGGTCGTGGCAGTCGTTAGTAGAATGACCATAGAGCTTGTGATATTCACAGTATTCAGACCGATCTCTCCCCTCTCTCTTGTGTTTTAGCGGTCGAGGTGGTGGGATCTTTTCGGTGTGGCATACTTCTCTGTAGATGTCTACCAAGGAGACTCGGAGGGGGGTGTAACTGTGGTACTTCCGTGGCTTGTCCGAGTTGGTTTCTTCCTTCTTCCTCTGTTCCCGATCTCGATCTCGGAGTGGGTAGGTGATTCCTTCCTAGAGAGTCTCTTAACTGGGAGGTTTCCTCCATGTTGATATATTTTTCTGCTCGCTCCTGCACCTCGTATAGGGAGGTCGGGTATCGTTTGATAGGGATTGGCTAATGGTCCTCCTTTAGGCCGTTTGCTAGTCCCATGATGGCTGCTTCAGTCGGCAAGTGTTGTATGTCCAGGCAGGCTCTGTGAATCGCTCCATGTACTTCGGAGAGTTTCTTGGTTACTTGTTTGATTCGAGTAGACTGGGGGCATGTTTTGTTTTTTCCTTTTGAATAGAGAACCTTGTCAGGAATTTTTTGGTTAGGTCTTCGAAGCTGGTGATTGATCTTGGTGGCAGGTTGTCGAACCACTTCATGGCCGACTTGGTGAGAGTGGTGGGGAAGGCTTTGCATCGAATCGCATCGGAGGCGTCGACTAGGTACATTCTGCTTCTGAAGTTGCTGAGGTGGTGACTTGGATCGGTGGTGCCGTCGTAGAGATCCATATCGGGTGGCTTGAAGTTTCGTGGTACCTTCTCCTTCATGATCTCTTGCGTGAAGGGATCATGGTTGCATTCGGGGGTGGTGCCGCGTTCTGTCTGGTCTTTCAGATTGGCCTCTATTTTCCGTAGTTTTCTTCTAGTTCTCTGCGCTTTCGAGCCTCTCTTCTCAGCTCTTGTTCAGTTTCCTTTTGCTTCTTTATATCCTCTTCGAGTTGTTTCAGTCGGTTTTGTTGTGCCCGAACTGCTTCTAGAATTTCGATCTCTTTTCTTTTTCGGGATTTTGTGGATCTTTGTTTTGGGTATGTCTTTGGGCGATTCTGTTTGTTTCCTCCTGGAGTGCGCGGTGATAGAGGGCTGTCCGGTCGTTCTCCAGTGTCGACTTCATCCTCTTGCTCTGATGCAGCGTGGTTATTGTCAAGAGGGTCGTCCGCCATGGTAAAGGGATGACTTCCAGGTCCCCGGCAACGGCGCCAATGTTCCGAGGGTTACCTGAAACGAGTAGCTCGGTCGTCTTGGTGAGGCCCGAGGTGGGGGTCAGGGACCCGAGCTTGATATGTGGAGTGGTTGGTGGTTGTACCTGCAATGACACTCCGATGCTTAAGTTGCATGGGTCCAAGCAGATATTGAGTAGAATTGAGTATGAGTTATACCTGGGTGCCCAGTGTATTTATAATAGTTGGCCGTGATCTTCCTGGATAAGATATTCTTATCTTATCTTATCTTTTGGAGTTTATCTCTATCTTTGTGGAACCGCCTTTCCTAGGCCTTTTCGGCCTTTAAGGTTTTGGGCTGCGTTCCTTTTGATGGGCCTTCTTAGCTTTTGCTATCCGAGGTCCGACCTCAGGTGTGGGCCTTGGGACGAGGTCGGACCTTTCATGGATTTCGCCGAGTTGGAGAGCTGGTCAGGGTATGACA